>NC_074675.1:13252094-13552094 GCF_029448725.1 Salvelinus fontinalis | reverse complement strand
TAGAGTCATGTCTTTTGGCTGACCCATTTGTAGTATCAGGCTGTGTGGAAGGGGGAGTTGGGTGTTGTTAACTCAGTCAAAGTATCCAGAAGTGGACTTATATCGGTTTTCTGTGTGTCTTCCACCCAGAGGGAGTGGACGCTATGTGTCACGTGCCTCATTGCTCCCCAGTGGCGCAGCGGTCTAAGGCACTGTATCTCAGTGCTAGAGGCGTCACTACAGACCCTGGTTCGAATCCAGGTTGCATCACAACTGGCCATGATTGGGAGTCCCATAGGGCTGCGCACAATTGGCCCAGCGTCATCCGGGTTAGGGTTTGGCCGGTGTAGGCCGTCACTGTAAATAAGAACTTGTTCTTAACTGACTTGCCTAGTTAAATAAAAGTTAAATAAAAATAAATAAAAGGACAAGAGCTGTGTCTAGCTATGCTCTCCAGAGCAGAGCACCACTGAAGTTAGTGATTACTAAGGTGGCTTTGAGTGTGGAGATGGATCAACTGAAGTTGAAGATCCCTGGTATCTGTGATGCACACCATTTGGTGAGATGTAGATCCAGTGGCGAGCGTGATACTGAGGAGACCCTGTCTATCCTTGATATTGAGTGTTTGCCTGATAAAGTCATGCTAGGATATGTTAGTTATCCCGTGAGAGCGTTTGTGGGTGCCAAGGTTATGGTCATGTTGCAGCAGTGTGTGGGAGGGACATTCTGAGGTGTGGGAAGTGTGCAGGAGGGCATGGGACAAAGGAGTGTGTAGTTTCGGAGGAAAAAGTAGTGTGTTGCAATGTTGGGGGAGTTCATGTTGCTGGGGATCATGTGCGAGTGAAACAGGTTGAGGTTCCAAGGGGTTGAGCAGTGCAAAAAGTGACAAATGCTGAGGCAGTGAGGAAAGTAGAGGATGATGGGCAAAGGGTAAGGGATCATGAGAGAATACCAATAAGTAGTAGGGCAGGAATGAGTGTCCTGAAATAGTTTGTGTTTTAGCAAGGTTGGTTTCTTGGCATTCATCGCTATGGTAATTAACTGTACAGCACAGATGAAAAGGAACAGAAGTCGCAGAAGATAAAAGTAGTAGTAGCAGCAAGTAGTAGCAGCAGCAGAAAAGTTATTAGGAGTGAACGATTTAACTGCAGAATAGTTAGAGGAGATCTTGAAAGGAGTCCCATCCTCCCAAGCTAGAAGCCAGGAGTAGGAACAGTTCGAGAAAAGTTGTGGGATAAGGAGTGTGTTTTGATTTTATAGGTGCAGGGTTAGTGGGTGGTGCAAATGTTATTTTACCGTTCACATTTCTATATATATTTGTCAAATTCCGAACTGAGAAGGGCTGGATTTCTCAAAAATCGTCTCATCAGGCGAAAATTCAAACGAAGAAGATCTGCGTTCTCAGTCGTCACTAGTTACCACAGCCACAAATTCATAAACCCCGCCCATTACTACAATTTAACTTCTTAAAATGTGATTTTAAACCTAACCTTGAACCTAACCTTAACCCCACTGCTAACATTATGCCTAACCCTAAACTTTTTTTTTTAAGTGAATTGTTCATATCTAGCCAATTTTGACTTTGTGTTTTCTAGTGGAAACCGTATTTTCGGGCATGAAGAAAGGTTAACTTCCGGGTGTGCGGCATCGGAAACGCTTCATGAGAGAAAGGCGGACCCCTCCTCTGCTGTCCTTTCTTTGAAACTTTATTTTTTAACAATTGCCTGCACTGCACTCTTGAAGTACCAGGTGTTCAATTTAGCAAATTATTTAATTCCTGTAACGCTGCAAAGTTTATAGCCGCCTTCGCTTGATTACGGAGTGATCTGTCAAGAACTGCTTGCCTTGAGAGAAGTGTGACAGCTGCCTTTTTCATCAGGGAAGCCGCAGTGAACTCTTTGAACACAAGAAAATGGGGGATAAAGAATTGATGTGGGCCTTGAAAAATGGAGACCTTGACGAGGTTAAGACCTTAATGAAGGTACGATATACTGTAGCTATCTTACTCGAAAATCAGCCAGCTAAGTGCGCTAGCTAGCTATGTTTTGTCTGTATAGCTAGCAAACGTTAGCTAGCCATGGCATTGCAAGGTTAGCTAGCTAGGTAGCTACCTTTCATTGCTAGCTTAGTGTACATTAGCTAACTATCCGTTCACCTAACTATCACAAACTCACTGTAGTTAGTTAGCTAGAAGGTTTGCTTTTACAAACGTTTGTTAAACAATCGGTACCTAGATTGGGTAGATTGTTAGATAGCCAGCGTTAGCAAACTACCATGCTAAACAGAAATGGTTAGCTAGCTACTGCAACAACTTGTTGTAATCTGATTCAATCACAGTGTATCGGTGTGTCTTTTTGCTATTACCTAATGAATGACTATTTCTGCAGACAAGCATATATATGGTCAAGTACCTAGCTAACGTTAACTAATTATTAAGCTAGATAGTTGGCCCCTGCTTGAGAATCAGTCTTGGTTGGTTTTAGCAAGCAGCCTAACTAGTTATAGCAAAATCCACAGGCCCCTGTTGTTGTGACAGCTAGCTAGTGTGAAGTGAGATTTGTTGCAAGGCAGATCTATCTAGATGGCTAGCTTGCTAACTTCATGCCGTTGAAAACATGAAGTAGGCCTAATCATACTAGTTTGCGCTCTGCTTTGAATGAGGATGTTCCGGGAAATCTTATCATTCAGCCTCCATACTGACTGAGTCTCACTAATTATCAGGCCACACCTATGCCATTTTTAGAGCAGTGAAACATTACCTATTGGTCTGTAAACAGGTCATTTAGACATTAACTTATTTTGGTCAAATTCTAGACATAAAATAGACTCAAACTTGAATCAATCATATTTGAAGAACACTAATGGTGGCAGTCGTTTTGTAGGCATCTCCTTGAAATATATTTTTATCACCAATGTTGCATTCTCTGTAGGCCTACATTCCAGGCACACATGGTGCATTTGGAAAGTATTCAGACCCCTAGACTTTTCCCACATTTTGTTACATTTCAGCCTTATTCTAAAATGGAGATGTTTTTTTAAATCCCTCAACAATCTACACACAATACCCCACAATGACAATGCAAAAACAGGTTTTTAGAAATTTTTGCAAATGTATTAAAAACCATTTTTTTCTCACATTTGCATAAGTATTCAGAACCTATACTCAGTACTTTGTTGAAGCACCTTTGGCAGCGACTACAGCCCTGAGTCTAGGGTATGACGCTACAAGCTTGGTACGCTTGTATTTTTGGAGTTTCTCCCATTCTTCTCTGCAGATCTTCTCCAAGCTCTGTCAGGTTGGATGGGGAGCATTGCTACACAGCTATTTTCAGGCCTCTCCAGTTATGTTCGATCGGGTTCAAGTCCAGGCTCTGGCTGGGCCACTCAAGGACATTGAAACTTGTCCTGAAGAGTACAACCTTGGTTTCATCAGACCTGAGAATCTTGCTTCTCATTGTCTGAGAGTCCTTTAGGGCTGTCATGTGCCTTTTACAGAAAAGTGGCTTCTGTTTGGCCACTACCGTAAAGGCCTGATTGGTGGAGTGCTGCAGAGATGGTTGTCCTTCTGGAAGGTTCTCCAATTTCCACAGAGGAACTCTGGAGCTCTGTCAGTGACCATCAGGTTCTTGGACACCTCCCTGACCAAGGCCCTTCTCCTCCGATTGCTCAGTTTGGCCGGGCGGCCAGCTCTAGGAAGAGTCTTGGTGGTTCCAAACTAATTCAATTTCAAGAATGATGGAGGCAACTGTTCTTGTGGAGCTTCAATGCTGTAGAAATCTTTTGGTACCCTTCACCATATCTGTGCCTTGACACAATCCTGTCTAGTGGCTCTGTTGACAATTTCCTTTGACCTCATGGCTTGGGTTTTGCTCTGACATGCACTGTCAACTGTGGGACCTTAGACGGGTGTGTGCCTTTCCAAACCATGTCCAGTCAATAGAAACAGGATGGACTTCAGCTCAATTTCGAGTCTCATAGCAAAGGGTCTGAATACAAATGTAAATAAGGTATTCATGTTTTTTAATTTTAATACATTTGCAAACATTTCTAACCCTATTTTCACTGTCATTATGGGGTAGAAAAAGGCTGTATCATAACAAAATGTGGGGAAGGGGTCTGAATACCCCCCCCCCCCTCCCCCCCCCCCAATGCACAGTACATAAGATATCTAAGCATTGGATCTTTCTGTGATGTACCTGAAAATAATACTGAAACACGGCTTGTGGTTTGAGGTTTAGCCAGTCTGGTGTAGGTTGAACACCTTAAAATAGCTGTGGGTTAACTCTTGTTGAAAGCTGAACCACACTGATGAAGCGTTAGGTCTGTAGAGCTCCTGTGTAAAAGCAACATGTCTTTTTATGAATTTTATTTAGACAGTAGGCTTGGAGCTAGACAATCTGACCTCTATTCTTTATAGACCTATCAGTTGATTAGCTAACATCTGTGAAATAGCCTAGCTCTAACCATTAGGGTGGACTGTATTTAGGCTCTGCTTTCCTTTCAGCTTTTGGTGATTGAGTTTAATCAAAGTCAGAGGTACAGCTATTAAAAAAAAAATCTTTACTGATTTTGGCAAGCAAGACCGTTACTAATGCACTGAGTTGCTGCATTACTCATATTGATCTCAAAGGCTGCGTTTACACGGGCAACCCAATTCTGATCTTTTGCCGCTAATTAGTCTTTTGGCCAATCAGATGTTTTGCCAGTAATTGACCAAAATATCAGAATCTGCCTGCCTGTGTAAACATAGCCCAATAATCCCGGATTACAATTAAATTGCAATAGGATGGAAATGTTTCAGATCTGGGCCATTCAGTTGCGGAGATGGGTTTTTCCGCCCTTTGCCAAAGATTTTTCAAAAGCAGGCAGCTCCTAGACACTTCATACTGCACATGTGGAAATTAGACTGTGATCCACTGTGGTTTCCCTTATCCCTCAACCTGAATGAAGCCATTGAAATTGGCCCCATATTACCCAGCTCCTGGAGGTGATATTTGAAAACTATTAGAACGGGGATGAGATACCATCATGCCTAATGGATTCAGTTGGCTTGGGTGTAAAATGAAGGTGTGGAATCAGGTTTCCACTGTTTTCCCTGACCTTCAAGGGAATAGTGACACAGGTGAGCATGCCAGAGATGGGCCTCTGTGGGTTATATATATGGGCCTCTGGGTTATATATATATCTGTCATACAGCTAGTGACAGGATAGCAGTTTGACTCCACATCACTGTCGGGTTAAGCCGTTATGTTTGTCATTCATATATATTCATATTTGAACTGCAGGAAGGGCAACTAGTGTCTGCAGCTGCTGTCTCAGTTTATCCAATAGAACCTTTCTCACCAGGCTACATTAGCCTAACTCACGGGAGAGTAGAGAGGAATGTGTAAACTCTGAATACAACACATGGATGGACCATAGGCTACATTTACCTGAGTTATGGAGATCTATCAAGCTTCAGAAATCCAATGAATTGCAGCAAAGGCATCCATTGGATCACTGTGCTGTCTAGCCTAAGCTTTTGACAGCAGGTGAGTGGTGCTAGCATTACCCAAAGCCTGGCTGTAACCTTTACTGCGCCAGATTGATTATCACGCCCGGCCGGCACAGCTAAAGACTAGCCCAGACCCCGACTCATCTCCTGAAAGGCTTGTTGCCTTAATTCCATTACCGCGTAACTGCCCTATGCAGAGACTCAAACAAAAACCATTGACTTCAAAGTTTAGCAAACCATAAAACTCAATGCGCAAGGATTTGTCTACTCTTAACAATTTCCACTGAACATTTTACAAAACACATTTACAGCAAGAACTATGCAAAAACAAAGTTTGATAACCGCACTAAACTGAGATTTTACCGTATTTCTTTTACCAAACTTTTTTTTTTCTTACATTTTTTATTTACTGTGGAAATTGTTCAACGTTGTCATTGTGCATAGAGCTGTGTGATTTTGTTAAACTTTGAAATCAATGGGTTTTGTTTGACATACATTTTTTAAGTGAAAAAACTGAGTCATCAAATCTTCTGGTGACCAACACAGACGAAGGATAGCCGTGCCCCCTCAACCCCTGCTCTAGTGTCTCTCCATCACACTCTTGCTTCCTGTAATAAGATATGTCTCTCTGTCACACAAGCGGAGTAGGTTCTGCTTCATGTTCATGGGTACACCGTAGGTCCTAGCTAATGTATAACCTATAGAGCTGCTGTCTGGGAATCCATTTCTGTCCTGTAGCTAGCCAGGTACTATAGAAAGTCATTCAAATGGGTTGGTTTTATGCAGGATGCTTAGCAGGTGAATACATTCCAGTCCTCTCTTTCCTCGGGCCAGATAGCCAGCTAATGAGAAAGGTGCTATGGTATGACCTGGTACTGACAACGCTGCCTGGTCTGAGTGACCGGTCTCTGTAATGAGTATTGTCCCTTCAGGACTACCCACCGCTCCACACAATGGACTGTGGAGGAGCTATAGAGCCTGTCTTTCTTCTCGCCTGTAGGCTTGACAGTTTGAGGCCTCGCAATACCACAGCAGGGAGACTCTAGGAAGAGGCGTGTGGTGTGATTGTGTGACGGCCTCTGTTTTGAACTGAGGGGTGTTTCTGGCACAAGAAAGGATTTCTATTATGTGATTGTATTAACTGTGTGCATGTCCATGCAGTAAGTGTTTATGTTCCTTTTAGCAAGCGGGTGACCAAGTCTTGATACAGGAGGGGAAGTTGTGTAGGTGATGGTATCTCAACCGTTTTTAAAATATTTTTTTTTTAGGATGAGGATGTGAACAGGACCCTGGAGGGTGGCAGGAAGCCCCTGCACTATGCTGCTGACTGTGGCCAGGCTGAGATGCTGGAGTTCCTCCTCTCCAAGGGCGCAGATGTCAACGTAAGAGCTGCTAGTGGGAATACTGCTATCAATATAGGCCTACTGCTGTTATACAGTTATTAGAATACTGCTGTCAATATAGGCCTACTTTTATACAGTTATTAGAATGCTGCTGTCTATAGGCCTACTTTTATACAGTTATTAGAATTCTGCTGTTAATATAGGCCTACTTTTATACAGTTATTAGAATACTGCTGTTAATATAGGCCTACTGTTATACAGTTATTAGAATACTGCTGTTAATATAGGCCTACTGTTATACAGTTATTAGAATACTGCTGTTAATATAGGCCTACTTTTATACAGTTATTAGAATACTGCTGTCAATATAGGCCTACTTTTATACAGTTATTAGAATACTGCTGTCAATATAGGTCCTACTGCTGTTATACAGTTATTATACTGCTGTTAATATAGGCCTACTTTTATACAGTTATTAGAATGCTGCTGTTAATATAGGCCTACTTTTATACAGTTATTAGAATACTGCTGTTAATATAGGCCTACTGTTATACAGTTATTAGAATACTGCTGTTAATATAGGCCTACTGCTGTTATATTGTTAGTATTTAAAAACCGTATTCTAATTTGAGTCCTTCTCTGTTTTATTAGTACTGAAATGGAAGAAGGCTATGGTGGTAGCCCTCTCTGTCACCGATCTGCTCACGTTAGAGAGATCAGTTATTACTGATGACCAAGGAGGAAGGATGATACGTTTTCCATTCTGTGTGTTTGCATTAATTTGCTTATTGAATAGATCTAATTTTACCAGAGAAAACAGCACTCCCTTATTCTGAATCCACTCATACAAAGCTTCTACTATAGTCAACCACATACTGTAGTAACGACTCAGACCGACATGACTTAACTACTGTAGACTCTGCTAGTTTTGTTCAGACATGTAGAGAGTGGTTAAGCTCTATGTTTGGACCAATGGGATTCCTCCGTTATAAGGGACTTGTCATTCTCCTGAAGCCCCCCCCCCCAATTCCCTCAGTGTGGAGAGAGCGGCACAGTCTAACTGGCCACATAGTCTGTCAGAATGCTCCCCTGAGCCTCAACCCATTACCACACTGCAGTGGAGGGAATCGATCTGCTGTTACAATCGGATGGAGTAGTGTGATGGTTGTGGCATTTACAAGTTAGGGAAGGTGACCATATTGTACAGTTCTGCGCTAGTATCTTTCTAGGTAGCCTCGGTGTGCAACTGTTGTTAATATTATAAATTCTTAACCATATTCGAAGCACTTCTTTGGTCTCAGTCCCCTCAGCTCCTCAATATTGCCACACAAGCCTGAACGTGCTTATGGATGTCACTGACGTTATAGTTAGTTTCACACAGACACGTGTTGACCGTTCAGGCGATACCTGCTAGAGCTGGAAGTTCTGACCTTCCAGTGTGAATTTGGAATGCTTGTTAACTAGGCCCAGCTCTCACTGCACACAGTCTGTAGGGCCATGTCCTCTCCCCACCTCCCTTATCTGCCTCACGGTCTGATCACCACCACACTTGTCATTCACTCCAACATCCATCAGTCTGCCTCTTACACCATTTTGTTTTCTCTAGGCTTGTATCACTAACACCCCCCCCCCCCCCCCCCCCCCCCCCCCCCAGAATGTGTACCCCTGTCTCTCTTCCCCAGTCCCTTCAGATAAGGGGCCCCAGCCAGGGCTCCTGAAACAGGAGAGATAAATAGTGCCAGAGTGGATTTCCTCTAATTCATTGACGTGATAAGGAGAGAAATAAAAGCTCTCCGTTTGAGTTATTTCCTGTGATAACGAGAGTGACGTGATGTGCCCTTGTGTTGGAGGCAGGGACGACTGGTCTGCTGATGTATGGCGCCTGTCCACGCACAAACCCGCTTACTTCCTTTTTTTTCACTTTCTTTGGTCTCCCACAGGCCCCAGACAAACATGGTATCACTCCGCTGCTCTCTGCCACGTACGAGGGTCACCTCACCTGTGTCAAGATCCTGCTAGAAAAGGTAATGCCACACACGCGTGCACAGAGCTGTCTTTACACTCGTCAGAGCCATTTCTGTGTTGGAAGTTCTGTGTGATGTGTAACTGCTGAGGTAACTCCTGTATGACAAGGGACTACAGTAAAGGCTGAATGTTCAGTGACTGTCTGGTCCTGGCTGCCCAAACCTTCTGTTCTGTGTGGAGGGAGCTGGAATGTTCCCAGACCTCATCACACAGCACTGCTGCTGTTTCTTACTCTCCCACTAGCTAGTCACACACACACACACACACACACACACCTCACTCAGCTCTGGAACACTGAGGAGATGATGATACGATGGCTGAATGTGACACCTCTGTCCTGGCAGTCACCCACCGCTGTAGTGAGGAGCCAACACTTTTCCTGAACACCAAGGAGCTGCTTTTACAGTCCTGTAATGCTGCCATTTTGGATTCATACAAGCAGATAGGTTTTGTATTCTTTGAGAGGTGATCTTTGTCAAATTATGAAATCTTATTCCTAGTACACAGTAACTACTATCACAGTGCAGTTGTAGAGCAGTGATTTGGGCTATATTTGTTTGATGCAGAACTGTGTACATACAGGATATGATTTGGGCCATATTTGTTTGATGCAGAACTGTGTACATACAGGATATGATTTGGGCACTGCCTTGTGGAGTAGAGTCAGTCACTCACTGTGTGGTGTTAGTTTTCATTCAGCTCACGTTTTCCCAGCTGCTATCTGTTATCATGGCGTGCCGGCTCAGTGAGGTACCTGTTGTGCAGCCACATAGAAATTACAGATGTCTCCGTTCTCTAATAGTAAGCCCTGTGGAGGCTTATATCACTTTCCTCTCTTTCTCTCCCCCTCACTCTCCCCTCTTTCTCTCCCCCTCACTCTCCCCCCTCTTTCTCTCTCCCTGCTTCCCTCTGAAAACATGCCAAACTGCTGTGAAATGGATGTACCCCTCTCTCCCTCACTCGTAGTTGCACAACACAAAGGGTAGAAGCATAATATGGTCATTTCTTTCATTACCTCGTGATTGTGCTTTTTTTTATGTCTGTGGTCTCTATCTGGGGAGCGCCGACATGTCAGAACAATTACAAATTACTTTCATAAAACGTGTGTGCGCCTCAGCATTTGTATGTGGATGTTTGTGTTTTCTTGTTTCTGACTGTGTGAGAATGGAAACCAACAGGCTAATATTTCCAGTGGGTAAGCATCTGTCATCTCCCAGCCCCAGCCAGGCTAAATGAGGTGGGGTATACAAAAGCTCCGTGCCGCGCTTCTCCGAGAGTGGCGTAGGCGGCCTCACTCGCCGAGAGATCCAGCGTCACAGCAGTTAAGGGACTTACTCGCGACGGGACTGCCAAAAACACGTCGCCACTCGCCTGTGTCCAAACTCCAAGCGGCGCCCCTCTTTGCATCCTACGGACACGACCCGCCACGTAAATCACCCGGCACCAACACTACTGGGAGGGGACACAGTCATGATGCATGCAGAGACCGAGATATCATATGGATTAGAGGTCGACCGATTCAGATTATTTTTTTATTTTTTTACACCGATTAATCAACCAAATTATTTTCTTTTATTTTTCTTTCTTTATTTAGTGTATATGTAATAATGACAATTACAACAATACTGAATGAACACTTGAACACTAACTTAATATAATAGATAAATAAAAATCTATTTAGTCTCAACTAAATAATTAAACCTGACTGTTCCATTTGGTTTAAATAATGCAAAAACAGTGTTGGCGAAGAAAGTAAAAGTGCAATATGTGTCATGTAAAAAAGCTAATGTTTAAGTTCCTTGCTGAGAACATATGAAAGCTGGTGGTTCCTTTTAACATTTGTCTTCAATATTCCCAGTTAAGAAGTTTCAGGTTGTAGTTATTATAGGACTATTTCTCTCTATACCATTTGTATTTCATATACCTTTGACTATTGGATGTTCTTATAGGCACTATAGTATTGCCAGCCTAATCTCGGGAGTTGATAGGCTTGAGGTCATAAACAGCGCTGTGCCCCAAGCATTGCTAAGAGCTGCTGGCAATACTAGTGCTGTTTAAATGAACGCTTACAAGCCTGCTGCTGCCTACCACCGCTCAGTCAGACTGCTCTATCAAACATCAAATCATAGACTTAATTATAATAAACACACAGAAATGCGAGCCTTAGGTCATTAATATGGTCAAATCCGGAAACTATCCTTTCGAAAACAAAATGTTTATTTCAGTGAAATACGGAACCGTTTCGTATTTTATCGAACGGGTGGCATCCATAAGTCTAAATATTGCTGTTACATTGCACAACCTTCAATGTTATGTCATAATTACGTAAAATTCTGGCAAATGAATTACGGTCTTTGTTAGGAAGAAATGGTCTTCACACAATTCGCAACGAGCCAGACGGCCCAAACTGCTGCATATACCCTGACTCTGCTTCCACTGAACACAAGAGAAGTGACACAATTTTCCTAGTTAATACATGCAGAGACCATGCCTGCTAACATGAATTTCTTAACTAAATATGCAGGTTTAAAAAATATATACTTGTGTATTGATTTTAAGAAATGCATTGATGTTTATGGTTAGGTACATTGGTGTAACGACAGTGCTTTTTTCGCGAATGCGCTTTTTAAATCATCACCTGTTTGGCGAAGTAGGCTGTGATCCGATGATAAATTAACAGGCACCGCATCGACTATATGCAACGCAGGACAAGCTAGATAAACTAGTAATATCATCAACCATGTGTAGTTAACTAGTGATTATGTTAAGCTTGATTGTTTTTTGTAAGATAAGTTTAATGACAGCTATCAACTTACCTTGGCTCCTTGCTGCACTCACGTAACAGGTGGTCAGCCTGCCACACAGTCTCATCGAGGAGTGCAATGTAATCGGTGTCCAAAAATACCGATTGTAATGAGAACTTGAAATCAGCCCTAATTAATCGACCATGACGATTTTATTATATATTTTTTTTAATCGGTCGACCTCTAATATGGATGGAACCAGATCACCTCTTAGGGATGGGACAGTCACGATACATGCAGAGACCGAGATATCATGTGGCTGGAACCAGATCGCCTCTTGGGGAGGGGACGGTCTCGGCGCGATACGTCAGCAATTGAAACCCCATCTGGCAGAAATGAGAATGTGGCGTCTGTCATCAGGCGAAGGAAGGCACTTCCCTCATCAGCAGGGGTTAGGCCTGAAGTGGAGTGCGAGGAGATTTGAGTTGACGCTCCACACCACAGCAGCCTGATGGCTCATTTCAGCCAGAAGCACCACCATCAGGACTGGAGCTCTGAAACACTTTCTCTCTGGCTACCTTTCCCCACACTGTTATTACACATCAAGAGCAACAGCAGGCCAGTGCTTGAATGTCTACTCATTGATTCATGTCCACTCGTTTATTCAGCTTTAAGAAACATTCAGAGGAATCTGATACTGCATCGTTAGTCCACTACTACCAGAATGTATCATTCATGATAACTCAAATATTCATTTTGGACAAAATGCTTGATAGTCTCGGAAGTGTGCACCTGATCATCATGGGAGCTGACCTCTGACTGCCCCCAGGAGGTTCCTGCATTATCGAAGGCCTGTTAACCCTGTGTCTAACCAGCCAGCAGGCTGGGGGAGGGAGTGTTGCTGACTTGACTACAGGCCAGAGAGACGGCTTCAGAACAACACGGGGCTTGTTAATTATGAATCAACACTGAATCCCTCCCTTAACAACTCCCACTCTTTTATTTTTATTAACCCATCAACCCCCCCCTAAAAAAAATATTTTTTTATTTTACAGCTTTTGTGCTACATACACATTTTACATACATGGTACTTTTATATAAAGCAGTCACAACAAAAATACATTACCAAACATAAGCTCTTCAATCCCACCATTCTCAGCCCATCCCACCTATCAACATAGACCACACTCTTTTAACTGTTGGCCATGGCCATTGGGTCAGGAGTATGATATTATTCAGCCTAGTCTTCTAGCTGCATTAGACCTGGGGTGTATTCAGTGATGTGAAACGGTCTGAACGTTCTGTGAAATGTTGCAGATAGAAATGGAGTGAGTAGAGCTCACACTGTTCCTTGTTCAATCATCTGTTCTACGTCATACGTAACGTTACGTTACCTCCTCCTGATCAGGCCCCAGTCTACACTGTGCTAGGCAAGTGAGGGAGAGTGATTGTGTATGGGTACCGCAGTGTGAAGAATGTGTCGTGATGGATTTAAGACTTGAAGGGTGGGCTGGGTAACAGGAAATGAGTTAGTAGGATTGTGCAGACTACCATTTCCTCCCTGTCTAAATGTAGACCTCTGCGCACCACTATGGGCATGTTGCTAGGAGGGAGGAGGACTGGGGGGAGTGAGACATGCTCGTACTGTGTCGGGATGCTATTAATCTTCTCTCTTCTCTCAGGATGATGTTTAGCTTTTGGGACTAACTAGCCAAGATACTTTTTCATGTGCTCGACAATAGATGCCAGAAATGGTTTGTTGTGGACAACAGTGTGTGTATAGATAGATAGTACTACCTTTTCCAGGCTTATAGTGGCTCAGTTGGTTGAGCATTGTGCTTGCAACACCAGGGCTGTGGGTTCAATTCCCACGGGGAACCAGTATGAAAATGTATGCACTCACTACTGTAAGAACTCTGGATAAGAGCGTCTGCTAAATGTTACACTACAGCCTCCCGCTCACCCTCACTGTCTTACAGTACAGCATACCCCTCACTGTCTTACAGTACAGCATACCCCTCACTGTCTTACAGTACAGCATACCCCTCACTGTCTTACAGTACAGCATACCCCTCACTGTCTTACAGTACAGCATACCCCTCACTGTCGTCTTGCAGTACAGCATACCCCTCACTGTCGTCTTGCAGTACAGCATACCCCTCACCCTCGTCTTGCAGTACAGCACCCCCCTCACCCTCGTCTTGCAGTACAGCACCCTGCTCGTGTTTTGGTCAAACAGCCGTCCAATCTTTTTCCTCTTCTTTGAGCACAGTGCAGCCAACAGAAGTCAGTTTCTCCATCCCCATACAGATATCGAGCTCTCCTTTCTTTCCTCTCCTCCCTCGTTCAAGGCCATGTAAAATATGCCCCGTGAACGGCCCCGCGGCCGCTTGACTGGAGCGGGCGGGTCGATGGACTCCTGTAAGCATCACATCTTATAACCAATTCTGAGGGGAGGAGATCTGAGGGCCTGATAGATTATGCATGGGCAGTCTTTCCTTTCCACTCAATAATGGCATAATGAAGACTTAATGGACACCTCGGCCAAGAGGCAGACTTACATAACCCCTATTACTACTTACTGCACGCACACACACGCACACACACACCGTGGCGTTGTTTGGCTCTGTCACTCCAGGATGCTGTGACTGGCCTACATCTCACTTAGCTCAGGCTGTATCACATCCGGCCGTGATTGGGCGGCGCACAATTGGCCCAGCGTCGTCCAGGTCTTGCCGGGGTAGGCCGTCATTGTAAATATGAATTTGTTCTTAACTGACTTGCCTAGTTAAAGGTTAAATACATTTAGAAAATAGTTGCAGCCTCAATCTCTTCCTGGCTGGATGTTGTTTGGACCATCAGTGTTTACTGGCTACCATCATTACTCCCATTTTAGACTAGCTCATTATTCTAAGTGGAGACCGGTGGATCTCCGTGGTAGATAGTCTGCAGTTGTTTTCTCCCCCCTCTCAGTAGAGCCCAGGGAGAGTGAGAAGCCGTGTCGGTATACGACAACACGAGTTGGTCTTCACTGGATAATACAGCTAGCTAGCTCCAGTTATGAGTCAGGGAATGCTCATTATATGGTGCTGGAAGGCTCCTGTAGGTAGGTAGCAGCCTTCTCCCAGGCTGTGTTGACTAGGAGTCTTGTTGAGGTGAGCGTCGGGGTGAAGTGGTGCTGTTGTGTAAATGAGGCCTATGGAGTACTGCTACTTCTGGGTCCTCCGTCCTCCTCCGCCGGTACCAGCTGCTAGCTAATGACTTCCCCTGAGCTAGAGGGCCTCCTCCGCCTCCTCTTCCTCCTTGTTCTCTTTGCCGTCAGCCCGCGAGAGCCTGGAAGACGATGACCATGGAGAACAGCAGGCTTGGTCACAAGATAACACACCATCCAAGTACAGGTGTTGAGGCTTCGCTCCTGCTCGTTCTCTCTCGCTGCGTGTCTGCAGATTGCTGTTTTGTTTAACCATGTTACCACATTTATTTAGTGATAGTTTGGTCCTGTTATGAATATTGAAAGCCATACAATCTCACTAAGCCAGGTCATCATTGTAAATAAATAAAAAATATATAACTTTTCACAAAGTTGCATCAGAACACTGTAAACTGTATTGTGAGATGCAAGTAAACTCTTAAATGTAGCTTTCCCCCCAATTTTAGAGATCTCTTTCTAAGATGGTATCCACCAGTCCTGTTTAATCCCTGTAGCCCGTGCCCCGCTCCGATGCTCCTTTTGGCAGCACACACACTTTCTGCCTGGCACTCAGTGAGTCAGGCTTCTCCACTCGACAATGGCGTGTTCTCTGCCCGGGCTCCGTAAGCCCCCGCTAAGAGGCTGAAGTCTTCCATTAAAGTTGTTGGTCTGGTAATGCTCGACCACTCGTCAGCTAGTCTTCTTGTAAATTTAATCCCACTTTGTCCGTTATTTGCAACCCTTGCTGCATTCCCTTCACCCTCATTCACCTTCACTGTCTTGTTCTTAAACAGTGTGTGTGTGTGTGTGTGTGTGTGTGTGTGTGTGTGTGTGTGTGTGTGTGTGTGTGTGAGAGGAAGAGCAACATTGGGTTAGAGGGAGTCGGCCAGAGCAGGGCGCTACACAGCTTTGCTTCTCTTGAACCTATAATGAGTAGTAGTTTGGGATGCTTGTTGATGAGTTAATCAGTGATTAAGCGCAGTGCCTTGCCGTTCCTTTTGGAATGCACTTGGAGGGTGAGAGGGACTACATCATCACAGAGTGGGTTGAGGGGGACAAGCAGGTTGGCCCACACTCTCACAGAGCATTACTGATGGGCTGAACCTGTGGCCTTGGGTCGAGGGCCGGATGGGGGTGTAGGGTGAACACTGATTCTAACCTTGGCCTGTAGTTCACTTAGAGAGAGGGTTCACACTGTTGAGGCCTTGACGCTCCACTCAGATCATAATGTCTCCCTGTCATGTCCCCCCCCCCCCCCCCCCCAGGGAGCCGACAAGGAGCAGAAAGGACCAGACGGGCAGAGCGCCTTCGAAGCAGCCGAGACCGACGCCATCAAGGCTCTCCTCAAGTGAGACGGGAGCCTAGAAGGGACGGACAGGCGGATGCAGCAGTGGTCCCCCAGACAGACAAGATGGACACACCGCTTCCCCCGACCTCTGTCTTTAGCACTGCTTTGTCTGTTTGCGGTTTTTGTTTTTTCCCTTTTTTGTTTTATTTTTTAAGGTATAGGGATTCTCTCTTCTTGCCTCTTCAGTAGCCATTGAATGGATGGACTTGTCAATCATGTCTCCCTAAGGGACCAAACACCGAGGGGGAAAAGCACCGACTTGGACCCTCCCTGAACACACAAGGATGCAATGTAAAAATGAATAGAGCTTAACTCTTAAATATGATCGCGCTCAAGTCCTGTGTGCACTCCTTTCACAAAGATGTTGGCAGAAAAACAACGGAGACATTCAATAGTGTTCATTTTGGTTGGCCGTTTTCAGTATTGTAAGACCACTTGGTTATATTCATCTTCCAAACATCAGTTGTGCTAGATGGAGAACGGTTGTAAAGATGAATTCTATTCGCCCAGTAAGATGGCCTCCTCTTTCCCCTGGCTGTGTACTGTAGCTCTTCTCTGTAGACCTGACTGGCTAACTGTCCACTGCTTCAACTAGGGGGGTTTGTACTGTATGAGAGGGTAGGTCCTGTTTAGGTCGCTAATAATATTGGTTACTCACTCTCTACGTAACCCTCTACTGATAACATATCACACTAAACATTAATGACCAAGGTTACTCTAACGTATAATAGCGTAAATACCCCCTTGACCAATCACCATGTTGGCTATTACAAAACAATATATGTAAAATAAATTTTGATTAATTTGTTATTAAAACATTGCTGTGTAGTGATGACATTATGTCAACATTGACCATTTATGCAATTTAGAATTGCATAATGTTTTTCCCTTTTGAGTGAGTTTTGAACGTGTTCTGATCTGCAATCCTTTGTTGCCGCAGTGTGTTTTGTATTAGATGAATTTGGTGGGTGGGCTCTGAACAGAGGGATATACAGGGGTGTAGGGTTCAAACTGGGGATCGGGGAAATGATGGTCCTCTCTGGGTTTGATTAACCTGCCGGCTCTGCTGCATGTCAGAACTGCTTCTACTGCTACCTTCTCCAAAATGGATGCCTTCCTCTTTTGGTTGCTTTCAAATAATTACAATGCAATGGTAACAAAATACAAAACGCTTTCTCTCTGGCATTGTTGTGAGGGGAAAACTGAAATAAAAAATCTTAATTATTCTTGTCTTTGTGTGGTAATCCATTGGTTTTGTTTTCTGCTGGTATTGTCAACTTTTCAGTCAGTCTTACAAATCGAAAAACACTCATTGACTCTGCTCTTAGAACGGACACTTCTGAGCGGTGCGCACACTTAACTGTAATCTATATTAGTTCCTTTGTATACAGCTATACACGTCTGTGCACCCACTTACCTGCGAGGCTGCGATCCATACTAGGTGCTTTGTATACAGCCATGCCCTCCATCTTAATGACTTGAGTATTGCTTGTGTCTTTGTCAAACTGTCAGCATCAAAGCCCCCCTCCAGCTGTGTCTGAGCCTGGAGCACAGTGGGTTGTCCTGACTGAATAACAAGCAGCAGCTATTGATTCCATTGATTCCTCATTATACTGTCTGGGCTCTCTGAGTGGTGAGTGTCTCTGGCAGGGGAAAAAATGACTTGCTCATATTGTTCGCTGGCGGCTGCCTCTCAAGTGCCCCCAGTCCCAGGTGAACTAGCTCGCTCTCCCCCCGGTTAAATACCCTCCTCTGCTTAGTCGTTGACTAACACCTAGCCAGTTGCCTCCCATTGGGTAAAGGGCCAATGGAACACTATCAAGGTCTGCTGCTCTCTCCAGCCTATAGGATGACATTAGAAAATATAGGCTGAGGTTTGAGAAAGGGATGTTTATCACTTCTTTGACATCTTGGTGTTTTATTTTCCCTTCGCTGGTGTCTTTATCTTCAAATCCTTTGGTTTCTCTAAAGGACTCGGCCCGTGTTCATGAGCTTGACCTGAACAAAGTCTCCCTTTTCAACTCCGATAGGCCTGTGTCTTTCAGGAGGTGAATGAGGAATCTTGATGGCATGGGGGAGTATGACCATTGAGTTGCTTCCCTGATGCTTGTAGACATGGGTCACCTACCAGGCACATTGCTCTGTACAGAGGAGGGCTGAGCATGACGTCAGTCTGAAACACAACACAACAATGTGCTGTGATTGGGCAGGGCCCAGCTCTTTTTCATATTTCACTAAATGACGCATGGCTTAATGAAGAGCCAGTTTTGTACCCTCTGAGATCATAATCCGCTTTCTTCATCCCTACACATTGCATGTTATGTTCTGTTATGCTCCCTGACAGTCAATAGAATACTGTGGACTAGCTCAGGTCAGGAAACACATTCCTTCCTGGCCCATTGGTCATTACTCGACACACACCCCATCTAAAACGATGGTATCATTGAAAAGAGCTGCACACTGGAACGGTGCTAACGTACGTGTTTGTGAAGTATATTGAGTATGGCTGAAGTGGGCGGGCTGCCTAGTATCCAATAGTGTTTCTGTTATAGAGGCTTTTCTTTCTTCTCCAAAAGGCATTACTGGCGATGATCAACTGCACTGTTCTGCACCACACTAAGAGCAGTGAACCCTGGGGCGCACACTAAAAGTACCCAACCATTTCAAATGGTGAGGCAACAGTTGGCTGCAACATGTTTCCTGCTGTGCCACTCAAGCTTGACTAGAGTCTATGATGGAACCCCGCTACACAAAACATAAACAAAAGCATTCAGTAGCAGGTGAAAGACATTTCACCCAGCTTAACCTGCGGCTGATAGACGACAGTCACCATAATGTCTTCTTTAGTCTGTAATTACTAAAGGTAGCTGGAGAGAAGAGAGCGAAACTGGATGAGTGTAGTGGCAGGCCTGTGAAGTGATGGCGTTAGGTGTTCTGTTAATCAGACAGACTCGTGCCTCTCTTTCCCCTGCCCGTGTCTAAAGCCTTCTTCCCCTGTCTGTCTCCCCGAGAATAAAGGAGAAATCAATTATTCCAGAGCTGTGAAACATCGACATAAACTCAGACTGCGAGTGCAAATTTTGTTCAACCCTTGTCTCTTCTCTGATTGGGCCTCTACATGATTAAAATGGTTAGAAAGGTCTGTCTGTCCATTCTTGATTGGCAAGGAAATTCTGCTTGGGAATATAAAGCACTTAATTTCCTACTGTCTTTGTAATGCAGAGGCACAAATACTCTTCATATGTGTCGAGAAAAACCTATGATTTAGGCTGATGGTGAATAAGAATTGATTCATTGCCTCCGTCTTGTCAATTAGCCTATAAATTGCCTCTCTCCACAGGCCTGCGGACCTGCTCACAGGCAGTTCCGGCGTTTTCAACGGAGCTTTATCTGCCTAGACCAGGGAGGGAGATCCTGTTTTATAATTAAACCATAATAATTTGCTTGAAAATGGAAGCCGTTCCCAGTAGTTTAGATACTGTTTGTAGTCTAGGGGAGAATCTCAATTCCATACTCCTCATGTCCTCCCTCCTCGCCTCCTTCTAAAAACCCACTGGAGGAGAAGGTCAGAGGGGCGAGACCTCTGGCTTTCTCATCCAATGGGTTTTGAGAAGGAGGTGAGGAGAGAGGAGTGAAGACACGAGGAGTATGGAATGAGATTCTCCCTTGGAGGCCATCTATTTGATGTGCTGCTTATCGGAAGGCTATTCTATATGTGATAGTAAGACTGGGTCAAATAGACATCAAAACCAATGTTTGAACCAGGTCAAATAGACATCAAAACCGATGTTTGAACCAGGCCAAATAGACATCCAAACCCGATGTTTGAACCAGGTCAAATGGACATCAAAACCGATGTTTGAACCAGGTCAAATAGACATCAAAACCGATGTTTGAACCAGGCCAAATAGACATCAAAACCGATGTTTGAACCAGGTCAAATAGACATCAAAACCGATGTTTGAACTAGCGCTTCCTATCAGGGAGTTGGTCTAACGTTTCATATATTCATGAAGTGAAAAGAAAAAGCTATTTTACATACATGTCAGACATGATAAAGATCCATGGGTTTCTTTCTGTTCCCTTGAACTCTACTCCCACCTTCTGTATGGAAAAGAGAACTGCACCAACCGGGTTTTTTTCTTCCATAAATGATTTTACAACCACATACATGCATTTAGACTCAAATAGATATCTTACTTGTGAAATACCAATTCACAAAGAACACTGTTTTGTTCATGATTATGTTTCACCAAAGTGAACGGTCTAAACCTGATAATGTAGGGAATAGTAGAAGCAGATTGATTGCTAAGTGTCCTGTCTCACAGACATAATTGCCAGACGCAGTAATTAGCGTGTGTACGCATGGACACACACATTCACACACACACATTCACACACACACATCATCCTCTCTACTCCAGTTTTTATCTATTTCTACAGAGATTCCATGTAGAGTGGAGCTCGTAACTAACCAGCTCTAAATGCTGCCAAATGAAGTAACAAATCGCGGTCATTATAATAATAATGATTTGTCTTTCTACCCATGATTGTCTCTGGACGATCCTCTGCCTGTCTCCTGTTTTTTCACCAAAAGGCATGGTCTACACTACATAGTGCAGGGAATAGTAGAAGCAGATTGATTGCTAAGTGTCCTGTATTACAGACATAATTGCCAGATGCAGTAATTAGTGTGTGAGCGCATGGACACACATTCACACACACACCGTCCTCTCTCCTTCCTGTTGCTGCTGAGAATCCATGCAGAGTATGATAGTGATAATAATTTGTCTTTCTATCAGTTATTGCCTCTGGACGATCCCCTATGTTTGTACTTTTAATTTCAATAAATAATTTGTCTTCTTCAGAGAGAAATAAAAAAGGAAAACCATTCCTCTGGAAAAAATAACACTTTTCATATATAAATTAAGCTCAAATCCCTCAGGCAGTTTAGATTGGCGAAACGGTTTGGCTTTTCAACTGATCTGAATACATGTAGAACAGTACTTGCTCTGTCAGTGTGTGCTTGTGTGTAGAACAGTACTTGCTCTGTCAGTGTGTGCTTGTGTGTAGAACAGTACTTGCTCTGTCAGTGTGTGCTTGTGTGTAGAACAGTACTTGCTCTGTCAGTGTGTGCTTGTACGCATGTGGATTTGAAATATTGGACAGCATCTTGTAAGTTTGATCCATGAAGAAGTCAGCAGGAGAATGAAAAGAATAAAGTGCTGGTGGGTGACGGACTGACTTGCCTCCATATCAAGGCTAATCACATAAGCGTTTAAGGAATTTTCAATGCAAGACTTTAATTAAGATTCAGTCCATTGGTCACAAAGCCATCGTCTCCATGGGCTGGAGTTAAAAGCTGTCAGGGAGGCACAAGGGTTGGCCTGGGCCCCAGCCTACGTCTCCTCTCTTTCTGCTCCTTCATCCTGCTCTCTGTCTCTCCATCTGGTCCAGGGGAGCAGGAGGGAGATGTTTGAGCAGGGAGGTAGGGAGGTGGGGGGTAGAGGGGACTGGACTGGAGAGTTGTCTACAGGTAAAGGCAGGTCAGCTCAGGTATGGCATTTTTACCGTGGAGGGAAATAGTGGTAGTTGCTTCCTATAAATCTCTTATGGGCTATTTACTTATCAATACCGCTTTATTTGTACTCGCAGCTAATGCGTACAGAGCCCCAGCCTCAGTCCCAAACCGACCAGGGCCCAGACTCCAAGCTTTCTCAGCTGGATAATCATTTGTAGAGGAATCAATGGTGGCTGGAAAGCTATTAGGAACATTTTAATTTGGAATAAAAGGAGATTTATGATTGCTGTTATGACGGAGCACCCCAGGTGCAGCGTGGCTGCCGGCTATGGAGGCGTGGGCTGCTGAACAACATCGGGGCAGGCTGGGTAATATGTTGGAGGGACCACATGCTGCCTCAGTGACTTTGGTGAACCACTCTCTCCCCAAACTTTCCTCCTGCACAACTAGAGTTAGAAAGTGATTTACAGAACACTGGCAGCTTCTTCTGTCTATTTCAGCCTTCTTCAACAGACTATTTAAAAGTGGGTGTGTACTGTAAGTGCACTTAGCTGATAACAACTACTGTGAGTACAACAGCTGGTGGCATTTAAACAATAGATAGGCCTGGAGGGAGAATCATGAGACCGAATGTTCCAGGCCAAATCAAATAAAACAATTATTGTCACATGCTCTGTAAACAACAGGTAGCAAAGCTACCAGTGAAATGCTTACTTACAGGCCCTTCCCAACAATGCAGAATACAAAACAAAATATTAATATTAATAATATAAATACTCAATGATAGCTTAGCTATATACATGGGGTACCAGTACTGAGTCAATGTGCAGGGGTACGAGGAAATTGAGGGAGATATGTACATATAGGAAGGGGTAAAATGACTCGGCAACAGGATAGATAATAAACAGTATCAGCTTATGTGGAAGTGTGTGTGTGGCAAATGTGTGTCTGTGTGTACGTGATATGTGTGAGTGAGTGTGTGTGTGTGTGTGTGTGTGTGTGTGTGTGTGTGTGTGTGTGTATGCGTTGGAGTGTCAGTGTAAGTACAGTGCACTTGGAAGGTATTCAGATCCCTTGACTTTTCCCCCAAAAAATGTATGTTACAGCCTTATTCTAAAATTGATTAAATTGTTTTGTTTCTCCTCATCAATCTTCACACAATACCCCATAATGACAAAGAAAAACAAATTAAACTTTTTTTTGAAACAAATAACAATAAAACTGAAATATCACATTTACATAAGTATTCAGACCCTTTACTCAGTACTTTGTTGAAGCACCATTGGCAGTGATTATAGCCTCGAGTCTTCTTGGGTATGAAGCTTGGCACACCTGTATTTGGGGGGGGTTTCTCCCATTCTTCTCTGCAGCTCCTCTCAAGCTCTGTCAGGTTGGATGCGGAGTGTCGCTGCACAGGTATTTTCAGGTCTCTCCAGAGATGTTGGATCGGGTTCAAGTCTGGGCTCTGGCAGGGCTACTCAAGGACATTCAGAGACTTGTCCCGAAGACACTCCTGAGTTGTCCTGGCTGTGTGCTTAAAGTCAATGTCCTGTTGGAAGGTGAACCTTTGCCCCAGTCTGAGGTCCTGAGCACTCTGGAGCAGGTTTTCATCAAGGATCTCTCTGTACTTTGCTCCGTTCATCTTTCCCTCGATCCTGACTAGTCTGAAGAACATCCCCACAGCATGATGCTGCAACCACCATGCTTCACCGTAGGGATGGTGCCAGGTTTCCTCCAGACGTGGCGCTTGGCATTCAGGCCAAAGAGTTCAATCTTGGTTTCATCAGACCAGAGAATCTTGTTTCTCATGGTCTGAGAGTCCTTTAGGTGCCTTTTGCAAACTCCAAGTGGGCTGTCACGTGCCTTTTACTGAGGAGTGGCTTCCATCTGGCCACTTTACCATAAAGGCCTGATTAATTGAACGCTGCAGAGATGGTTGTTCTTCTGGAAGGTTCTCCCATCTCCACAGAGGAACTCTGGAGCACTGTCAGAGTGACCCTCGGGTTCTTGGTCACCTGCCTGACCAAGGTCCTTCTCCCCAGATTGCTCAGTTTGGTTGGGCAGTCAGCTCTTGGAATAGTCTTGGTAGTTCCAAACTTCTTCCATTTAAGAATGATGGAGGCCACTGTGTTCTTGGGGACCTTCAATGCTGCAGAAAGTTTTTGGTACCCTTCACCATATCTGTGCCTCAACACAATCCTGTCTAGGAGCTCTGTGGACAATTCCTTCAACCTCATGGCCTGGTTTTTATATAGACAGGTGGGTGTCAATCAATTGAATTTACCACAGGTGGACTCCAATCAAGTTGTAGAAATATCTCAAGGATGATAAATGGAAACAGGATGCACCTGAGCTCAGTTTCGAGTCTCATAGCAAAGCGTCTGAATACGTCATATATATACATATAAATTCAAAACATTTCTAAAAACCTGTTTTTGCTTTGTCATTATGGGGTATTGTGTGTAGATTGATGAGGGAAAACAATTATTTAATACATTTTAGAATAACGCTGTAACATAACAAAATGTGGAAAAAGTAAAAAGGGACTGAATACTTTCCCGAATGCACTCTATGTGTGAGTGTGTGGGTAGAGTCCAGTGTATATGTGTAACCGATGTGAAATGGCTAGCTAGTTAGCGGTGGTGCGCGCTAATAGCCTTTCAAAACGGTGACGTCACTCGCTTTGAGACCTTGAAGTAGTGGTTGCCCTTGCTCTGCAAGGGCCGCGGCTTTTGTGGAGCGATGGGTAATGATGCTTCGTGGGTGACTGTTGTTGATGTGTGCAGAGGGTCCCTGGTTCGCGCCCGGGTCGGGGCGAGGGGACGGATTAAAGTTATACTGTTACATATGCATAGAGTCAAAAAGGGTTGGTGCAAAAAGGGTCAACGCAGATAGTTCGGGTAGCTATTTAGCATTCTTATGGCTTTGGGTGTAGAAGCTGTTCAGGGTCATGTTGGTTCCAGACTTGGTGCACCAGTACCGCTTAGAGAACAGTCTATGCCTTGGGTGGCTGAAGTCTGACCATTTTTAGGACCTTCCTTTGACACCTCCTGGTATAGAGGTCCTGGATGGCAGGGAGTTCGACCCCAGTGATGTACTCGGCTGTACGTACTACCCTCTGTAGCACCTTGCCAAGCAGTTTCCATACCACGCAGTGCTGCAGGCAGTCAAGATGCTCTCAATGGTGCAGCTGTAGAATGTTTTGAGGATCTGAGGGCCCATGCCAAATCTTTTCAGCCTCTTAAGGGGGAAGAGGCTCTTGTCATGCCCTCTTCACTACTGTCTTGGTGTGTTTGGACCATGTTATGTCCTTAGCGATGTGAACACCGAGGAACTTGAAGCTCTCAAACCGCAGCCCCGTCGATGTGAATGGGGGCATTTGGCTCTCCATTTCCTGTAGTCCATGATAAGCTCCTTTGTCTTGCCCACATTGAGGGAGATGTGTTTGACCTTCTCCTATAGGCTGCCAGGTATTAGTAGTGGGAAGTGTTTGTTCACCTTCGGCCACACTACCTTTGTTGTTAAACCTGACATCTCCCCTTACCGCAATCTTCCCTCCCACTGCCTTGGCTTAGTGACCCCTATTAGTCAGACTTGGTCAGGGAGATGCTCTTTGTGTCTGTGTTACATCTCTTTGTGTCTGTGTTACATCTCCCACCACAGAGCACATGCACGAGCCCCCGTTGCTGTGCAGGGCAGCCAGTGTTCCCATCCAACCTTTGTGTTCTCCTGAGTTGAATCCACAATTAGCTGTCTCCTATTCAACATATACCCCCTAATGCTCTCTTAGCATGACCTATCTACAGGTAAACACCAAACCAATGGACCCCTGGACCCTTACTGAACTACCCCTGTTGCCTGGCTACCCATCCACATCTCTGCGGCCAAACTGACGTTTCTTCTCCAGGATGACAGTGATCGATAGAGCAGCGAGTTGTCAGGCAGCTGCCCCTCCTCCTTGGTCTATGGTATCGATTCATCATGTTCTTCAGCAGATTCCATTCCACTAGTGGTTTGATGATGTACAAACTGTGCCCACGTGAAAATCTCTGGTTCCCTCTGTTTCTATTACATAGAAGGAATTCTAAGTTTGGTTTTAGATGGGAGTTCGAACTTTTAGCCCTGATCAAATAGAGGGTTTGACTCGAGAACTGTTTCATTATTGTAGGGTTAACGATCCCTAAGTGTATATTTAACTTTTGGGGGTGGACATATTTCTTCACAAGGGGGAGTGCTTTAAAGTGTGGTGGTCTTGATTTTTAAACAGAGTTTATTCACTAGGAACTAAACGGAAGCAAACTGAAAGATACAGGGAGGGACATACTGTACCTGACTTTGTCAAATAGAAACTGTTGTTTTTGTTGTAAAATGTTTTTTCGTTTGGAGTTAACGATTTCTTGTGCAAAACAGGGGGTGTATTCATTACGGAAACTGTTTAAGGTTTAAGAACCAAACGGAAGCAAAACAAGAGTTTCTATTGGACAAATTCAGGTAGGTCCCTCCCCGTTTCGTTCCGTCTGCTTCCTTTTACAAAGAAACGTTTTGCAACCAAATCTGTGTAATGAATACGCCCCTGGTGATTATGTTTGTGATCCATAAACACATCAAGATCAAGAATATGGTGAGTAGCACTGAACCCCTTTTGCAAATGCTTTTACCTGTGTACTCAAATTAGCCATATTTCAATTTCTGAGTACTTTCAGTGCAGATAGACTAGAGCAAATCCTTTTGAGAAGTGTTAATTCCATTAAGATCAAGCTATCTCTTCTCCGTCTATCAAATGCACGAGGAAGACCTTTGCCGTCAAAACTCATTCACACCATGACAGTGTGTAGCCTATGGTGCTGTGAAATCTTGAAACATCTTCTATTGTCTCGTCTATTGATTTATTTACGTTCTTTAGGCAGTTTGTGTTCCATCCTGCCAGAGAGATAGATAGATAGGACTGAGTATAGAATCGCTGGCACTCGGGGCTGACAGAGTCCATTATGACAGCAATGATGTGTTCACTCCTGCTGTCACCCTTTGACTAATGGCATCTCCTGTAGAACGCATCAAAACTCTGTCTGCCATTCAACTCAGTATCGAGGTCTTCCATACTTTCAGAGTCAGGAATCTGAGTACAAGAATAATGTCTTCTTTGCGCCAGTCGCTGCTTGTTATTATTCACAAACTCCTTCAGAAGCTGACTTTAATCGATAGATACAAACACAGCTCTTTATTTTTTTATGTCTTTGCTCTGCACATTTTAAATGATAAGGACGATAATAGCACAGAGCAGACATTGTGGAGGGAGAGCTCGTTGGGGATATGCTGCCTCAGTCGTCGCTCGGGGATGTTGTGGTCCTGTCAAGGTGCAGGGCTGGCGAGAAGTGGCCTATTAAAAGCCTGTAAAGTAAGCACATTTGATGTCCTTGAGACGTCTACTTCACTCACGCCCTCATAACAGGGTCAATACAGGCCCAGACAACGGTGGTTCATTGAAAAACATATAAACAGAGACCCATAGATATTGTGATGAATCACTCAAGATGCCGATATAATAATAGAGTTAGTCAATTGGCCCTCTCTCCTGTCTCCACCTCCCCTCCAAGGCTCTTGCCTATGCTACTCCTCATGGGGGACACTTGTTGTGTGCTCATTGATTATATGGTTTTTAATGCACATCATGCAGAGCAGGAGATGCACAGTAGTAGTGCTGAGAGGGCCTGTATGTCAGTGCATCGATCTCTCCATTAACCGGTCAGTGTTGGACAGTGCAGCCATGTATCCTGTTAATAAAGTGTCTACGGTACCACACTGAACCAGGTGCAAAACACATTACTTCCTATTACATTGGCCAACAACAAGGAGAGCAAATACTTTGTCAACTGTTTAGTGCTTCCCCGTGGACTTTATTCTAATGGAGAGTGTGATATGAGATATAATTTCCCTGGTTTATATTTGCGACTTGTTGTTGTGTTCCTGCAAAGGCAATAAATCAAGCTCTTTAGCGACTGTCTCCAGATCAGCGCTTGCTGCATCAGATACTCTGGGGACATGTCAATAGTGTGAAGTGGCTTGTCTCCTCCCTTTCATCTGCACTGATATTAAAGAGGCTAAAGACAATTCACCATAGGTATCTTTACCATATTGTTTCCTCCATATCCTGTTTGTCTCAGACACAATTCTGATGCTCCTTAGTTGAGATTCTGTGAACTGAGACTGGGGCGCTGTGTGATTCCCTGCTCAGTTGTAAAGATTCATAGATATCTTTAGACTCGGAGGACGTTAGCTTAGGGTCTCATGTTCAATTATTAAACCGGCCCAAATGGTGTCTCAGTCTTCCTGGGCGTCCCTCCCCTGCGCTAGCTGGTGGCTAATGGCTCTGACCGCCACAGAGCTGCTTGTTCAAACCATCAGCAGGAGCTCTGCTGGGCGAATGGTTAAGCTTATTTGCATGTCTTAGTTTTCAGTTGCAAATAAGCTTAACCATTCGCCCAGCAAGCAACTGAAAACTAGGACATGCAAATAAGCTTAACCATTCGCCCAGCAAGCAACTGAAAACTAAGACATGCAAATAAGCTTAACCATTCGCCCAGCAAGCAACTGAAAACTAAGACATGCAAATAAGCTTAACCATTCGCCCAGCAAGCAACTGAAAACTAAGACATGCAAATAAGCTTAACCATTCGCCCAGCAAGCAACTGAAAACTAAAACATGCAAATAAGCTTAACCATTCGCCCAGCAAGCATGTCTTAGTTTTCAGTTGCAATGAAATGGAATTAGTTGGAATCACATTGTGGATGTATCTGGGGTCAGGGTGTGCCGTAGACTAGCCACAGGTCAAAAATGTACTGCGTCGTCCAACTGAGTGTTGGAATTGGGAGATGATACTGTGGGGTTCCTATTCGCTCCACTGGTCTTTATGCAGTAGTAACAGAAGAGCAATACATGTTCCCATTCAATCTCTGTTAATGTGCCTATTAACCTTAATCGTTTATCAGAGCATCAGGGGTAATTTAATTGTAATCTTTGAAGAGAATAGATTATGTGCACTCTATTAACCTTTTCATTGCTTCCCAGCTAGGCTACTGTGTGAATATCAATAGTGTTTTCAGTGTTTGGTCCTCTCCTTTTCTCCATGAGGAGAATTTGAGCAGAGTCAACCTGGACTCAGTGTTAGACAATTAGTATGATATGTTACGTTTTGTATGGTATGTATTAATTTGTGGATTTTCATCATCCATTTCATATATGTTACGAATTACAATTCGTATTTGTTACAATCTGCCATTTGTACAATATGTTACTAATTTGCAAAACGTAAGATATATTACGAATTCCAATTTGTTGTGGCTAACATTAGTTAGTTGGCTAGGTGGCTAATGCTAATGTTAGCTAGGTACCTAATGTTAGCTAGGCTAGGGGTTAGCTAGGCTAGGGGTTAGGATTAAGGTTAGGGTTAGGTTAAAGGGTTAAGAGAAGGGTTAACTAACATGCTAAGTAGTTGCAAAGTTGCTAATTAGCTAAAATGCTAAAGTTTTCTGTGATGAGAATCAAACAGACAACCTTTGGGTTGCTAGAGGTTCATGTTATACGTAAACATTCCATCCCGACCAACCACCCTACTTTAGTTTTTGCCTTAAGTAATCCTCTGTTTTATGTATCCATACCAAACGTAACATTTCATACTAAATTGAGTAGGATTTACATTTACTATGTTACGTCTAGTGTATGAGAACAGGCTGGCAGAGCAGGATTGTCTCACGTGTATCACTGAGTGCACAATCTTTTTTTTTCTTCAACTTTATTTAACCAGGTAAGCCAGTTGAGAACAAGTTCTCATTTACAACTGTGACTTGGCCAAGATAAAGCAAAGCAGTGCTACAGAAACAACACAGAGTTACACATGGAATAAACAAGCATACAGTCAATAACACAACAGAAAAAAAAGAAAGTCTATATACCGTGTGTGCAAATGGCATGAGGAGGTAAGGCAATAAATAGGCCATAGTAGAAAAGTAATTACAATTTAGCAGATTAACACTGGAGTGATAGATGAGCAGATGATGGTATGTAAGTAGTGATACTGGTGTGCAAAAGAGCAGCAAAGTAAATAAAAACAATATGGGGATGAGGTAGGTAGATTGGGTGGGCTATTTACAGATGGACTATGCACAGCTGCAGCGATCGGTTAGCTGCTCAGATAGCTGATGTTTAAAGTTAGTGAGGAAAATGTAAGTCTCCAGCTTCAGCGATGTTTACAATTCGTTCCAGTCGCTGGCAGCAGAGAACTGAAAGGAAAGGCAGCCAAAGGGGGTGTTGGCTTTGGGGATGACCAGTGAGATATACCTGCTGGAGAGCGTGCTACGGGTGGGTGTTTTCATCGTGACCAATGAGCTAAGATAGGGCGGAGCTTTACCTAGCATAGACTTATAGATGACCTGGAGCCAGTGGGTCTGGCGACAAATATGTAGCGAGGGCCAGCCGACTAGAGCATACAGGTCGCAGTGGTGGGTGGTATAAGGCGCTTTTGTAACAAAACAGATGGCACTGTGATAGACTACATCCAATTTGCTGAGTAGAGTATTGGAAGCTATTTTGTAGATGGCATCGTGAGTGGAGGCTTTGTTGCGAAATAGAAAGCCGATTCTAGATTTGATTTTGGACTGGAGATGTTTGATATGAGTCTGGAAGGAGAGTTTACAGTCTAGCCAGACACCTAGGTATTTGTAGTTGTCCACGTATTCTAGAGGTGAATCAGGGAATCACCCGCAGCAAGAGCGACATCATCGATATACACAGAGAAAAGAGTCGGCCCGAGAATTGAACCCTGTGGTATCCCCATAGAGGCTGCCAGAGGTCCGGACAACAGGCCTTCCGATTTGACACACTGAATTCTGTCTGCGAAGTAGTTGGTGAACCAGGCGAGGCAATCATTTGAGAAACCAAGGCTGTTGAGTCTGCCAATAAGAATGTTGTGATTGACAGAGTCGAAAGCCTTAGCCAGGACAATGAAGACAGCTGCACAGTACTGTCTTTTATTGATGGCGGTTATGATATCATTTAGGACCTTGAGCGTGGCTGAGGTGCACCCGTGACCAGCTCGGAAACCGGATTGCACAGCGGAGAAGGTACGGTGGGATTCGAAAGGGTCAGTTATCTGCTTATTAACTTTGCTTTCAAAGACTTTAGAAAAGCAGGGCAGGGTGGACATAGGTCTGTAACAGTTTGGGTCTAGAGTGTCACCCCCTTTGAAGAGGGGGATGACCGCGGCAGCTTTCCAATCTTTAGGGATCTCGGACGAAACAAAAGAGAGGTTGACCAGACTGGTAATAGGGGTTGCAACAATGGCGGCGGATCATTTTAGAGAGGGTCCAGATTGTCTGGCCCAGCTGATTTGTACGGGTCCAGATTTTGCAGCTCTTTCAGAACATCTGCGATCTGGATTTGGGTGAAGGAGAAGCTGGGGAGGCTCGGGCAAGTAGCTGCGAGGGGTGCAGAGCTGTTGGCTGGGGTTGGGGTAGCCAGGAGGAAAGCATGGCCAGCTGTAGAGAAATGCTTTTTGAAATTTTCGATTATCAGGGATTTATCGGTGGTGACCATGTCGCCTAGCCTCAGTGCAGTGGGCAGCTGGGAGGAGGTGCTCTTGTTCTCCATGGACTTTACAGTGTCCCAAAGCTTTTTGGAGTTAGAGCTACAGGATTCAAATTTCTGTTTGAAAAAGCTAGCCTTTGCTTTCCTGACTTCCCCGAACAGTTGCATACTATTCGATGCAATTGCAGTCCGCCACAGGATGTTTTGTGCTGGTTAAAGGCAGTCAGGTCTGTAGTGAACCAAGGGCTATATCTGTTCTTAGTTCTACATTTTTTGAAAGGGGCATGCTTATTTAAGGTGGTGAGGAAATTCCTTTTAAAGAACAACCAGGCATCCTCGACAGACGGGATGAGGTCAATATCCTTCCAGGATACCTGGGCCAGGTCGATTAGAAAGGCCTGCTCGCAGAAGTGTTTTAGGGAGCGTTTGACAGTGATGAGGGGTGGTCGTTTGACCGCGGACCCATAGCGGATGCAGGCAATGAGGCAGTGATCGCTGAGATCCTGATTGAAAACAGCAGAGGTGTATTTGGAGGGCAAGTTGGTCAGGATAATATTTATGCCCATGCTTACGGATTTAGGGTAGTACCTGGCGGTTTCCTTGATAATTTGTGTGAGATTGAGGGCATCTAGCTTAGATTGTAGGACTGCTGGGGTGTTAAGCATATCCCAGTTTAGGTCACCTAACAGAACAAACTCTGAAGATAGATGGGGGGAAATCAATTCACATATGGTGTCCAGGGCACAGCTGGGAGCTGAGGGGGGTCTATAACAGGCGGCAACAGTAAGAGACTTATTTCTGGAGAGATACATTTTTTTTAAGTAGAAGCTCAAGCTGTTTTGTTATAGACCTGGAAAGTATGACAGAACTTTACAAGCTATCTCTGCAGTAGATTGCAACTCCTCCCCCTTTGGCAGTTCTATCTTGACCGAAAATGTTGTAGTTGGGTATGGAAATCTCAGAATTTTTGGTGGCCTTCCTAAGCCAGGATTCAGACACGGCAAGGACATCAGAGTTGGCGGAGTGTGCTAAAGCAGTGAGTAAAACAAACTTAGGGAGGAGGCTTCTGATGTTAACATGCATGAAACCAAGGCTTTTTCGATTACAGAAGTCAACAAATGAGAGTCAGTGCCTGGGCCTGGGTTAGCCTCCACATCACCCGAGGAACAGAGGAGGAGTAGGATGAGGATACGGCTAAAGGCTAGCAAAATTGGTCGTGAGGTGCTTTGGGGACAGAGAATAAAAGGAGCAGATTTCTGGGCGTGGTAGAATAGATTCAGGGCATAATGTGCAGACAGGGGTATGGTGGGGTGCGGTGTAAGAAATACCATTGTAAATAACACAAGCATATTGCTATTACATTGTTATAACTAACTTCTTTCTTAAACAAGGTTCTCTCACATACTCACAAGCAGAAACTGAGACACACACACACCAGAGACAGATGGCTGACACAGAACATTCATAAACACTGATAAGGCAGGGAAGGCCTTGAGCAAGAGTGCTTGGGTCTGCATCCCACGAGATAATGAGACACACACATAACCAAGGACTGAGGGCTGACGTAAACCTTTCATAAACACCGATTAGATAGGAACATCTGCGCACACACCTAAATCTCCTGTTTTAACTGAACATTGGTAACAAAGAACTTTTGATACAAGACTCAGAAGGATGACGCACAGCTCATCCGGACCAATCTGAGAAGACAACAACCTGATCAGGACCAACCAGAAAACCAGATCTACCAGACTCAACCTACTTTCTGTCCTGTATAAAATGACTATGTATTTCTGTTATCTGGGCTCTGTCTGCAGGTTCCTTACGAGCTGAATGAACGAGTCCATGCATGCTTGTATCAGATATCTTTACCTCTGAATAAAACTGCTTTTTATTATACGAATATCCACCCTGTCCAGAGTCTCTACTTCGTCTCAGTTCTCCAGTAAACTTGTGTCAATCAACAGCGGGTACAAGCCCAGGCACTGAGTGATGATAAGAGAGGTTGCATCTCTGGACACGCTGGTTATACTGGGTGAGGTCACCGCATGTGTGGGAGGTGGGACAAAGAAGGTATCTAAGGCATGTACAGTGGGACTAGGCGCTCCGCAGTAAACTAAAACAATGATAATTATCCTAAACAACAGTATACAAGGCATATTGACATTTGAGAGAGACATAAAGCGAGGCATAATGCAATCACAGCTGTTGATTGGGAGAGCTAGCTAAGTCAACAACGGGTAAGACAACAACAGCTAGTCAGCTAAGACAACAACAGGTAAAATGGGGATGAATGGGCAGAGGGTCGGTTAACTACACACATGGCCTGATTTCCGTTGCTAGGACTGACAGATAAACATAGGTAAACAAAGTGGAGTACCGTGATAAATGAACAGTCCAGCAGGCATCAGCTATGTAGCCAAGTGATCATAGGGTCCAGTGTACAGCAATAGATGGAACAAGGAAGCCGCGGGGTAGTCGTTGCTACGCTAGCACGCGGGAAACACAGCGTTTAAAGTTAGCAGTCCGGTGTAAGTAGAAGCGTCTGATCCGTCGACCGGCAAAGGCACAGCTGATGGAATTACGTCTGCGGACCAGTTGTGGTGGTACGGCGGGGCGCCGTGTCAACAAAATTACCGGTCCGGTACGGCCAGATGGCGAAAGAGGTATTGTAGTTGTGGTCATTTCGTTTGCTAGCACCTGGCTCAGGGCTAGCTTCGGGGCTGGGTCACTCAGTGACAGCTAGTTAGCTGTGATGATCAGGGGTTTACGGCAGGAATCTGGCGTTGTAGTGGAGAAAAACAGTCCGAGGCTGGCAGGTATTATCCAGGCTAAAAAAACGGCTGGTGCCTGAGGAGAGGGTAAAGGCCGCTAGCAATGGCTAACAATGACTAAATAGCTAATAACTTAGCTAATTAGCTGGCTACCTTCTGATGAAAGTTTTGGCTATAGGGTCAAAAAAAAAATTGCGGATCCGTGTCACATTGAGTGAGGCGGGTTACCGGAAGGTATATTTAATTAAAAAATGGAAAAAGAGATTGAAAAATAAATTGGAATATATATACAAAAAAAGACGAAAAAATACAAAACGTAAACGAGAGGACAACAAACCAATACATTAAGAACACCTGCTTTTTCCATTACATAGACTGACCAGGTGAAAGCTAGGATCCCTTATTGATGTCACCTGTTAAATCCACTTCAATCAGTGTAGATGAAGGGGAGGACACAGGTTAAAGAAGGATTTTCAGCCTTGAGACAACTGAGATATGGATTGAGTGTGTCAAGAACTGTAACGCTAGTGGGTTTTTCACGCTCAACAGTTTCCTGTGTGTATCAAGAATGGTCCACCATCCAACTTGACACAACTGTGGGAAGCTTTGGAGTCAACATGTACCAGCATTCCTGTGGAACGCTTTACACCTTGTAGAGTCCATGCTCCGATGAATTGAGGCTGTTCTGAGAGCAATAGGGGATGCAACTCAATATTAGGAACTTGTTCCTAATGTTTTGTACACTCAGTATACATCTAAATGTTGCTCATGTCTCAAACAGTCATTGGTTGAAGCATCCGACACCAGTCGAGAGGAGTTTCCAAAGAAACACAATATTCATAATAGTAATGTCCCGTGGTTCTCCTCCTGGGAGAGAGATACAGCGAGAAATATCAAGAAAATACAACATTTTATATTTTGCCAAAGAGCTCAAGTCAAAACAACAGGTTTTTTCCATTCACATCTGCGAGACATTGTGGCCTGGATCAGAAGAGAGGGAAGCTGATAGTGGATATGTTATTCTTGGCCTTTCAAAGGGAAATAGTGAAACTAAATTGACTGTTTCAGTGCATTGCTGGCCGTTTGGGTAAGCTGTTCATCTGGTCATATCTCTTCTTGGTTAATGTTTCTTTCATTGTCCAATTTCCGTTCCTTTGCGGGCAGATTGTTTCACCATGCGTAATGCTAATAACATAAGAGTGTTGCTAATGAATGCACAATCGGCTGGAGACATCCAGGTGTGTTTTATAAAAAGATGAGCTACGTTCCATGGGGAATAATAAAAACTGTCTTCTAATAGTGAATCATCTAAACTAGAAGATGAGTGAATTGTAGTCATTTGGGCACTATACATTTTTCTTATGATTTCCTTTGAAATGTTCAGCACCAGTTAAATGCACTGCACAAGCAGCCCTATAAGTCATGTATGTGTGTGCGCACATTTGCGTGTGTAACAGTATAACTTTAAACCGTCCCCTCGCCCCGACACGGGCGCGAACCAGAGACCCTCTGCACACATCAACAACTGACACCCACGAAGCGTCGTTACCCATCGCTCCACAAAAGCCGCGGCCCTTGCAGAGCAAGGGGCAACACTACTAATAGGTTTCAGAGCAAGTGACGTAACTGATTGAAACGCTACTAGCGCGTACCCGCTAACTAGCTAGCCATTTCACATCCGTTACACTCACCCCCCTTTCAACCTCTTCCTTTTCCGCAGCAACCAGTGATCCGGGTCAACAGCATCAATGTAACAGTATAACTTTACGGCGTCCCCTCGCCCCAACACGGGCGCGAACCAGGGACCCTCTGCACACATCAACAACAGTCACCCACGAAGCGTCGTTACCCATCGCTCCACAAAAGCCGCGGCCCTTGCAGAGCAAGGTGCAACACTACTTCTAGGTTTCAGAGCAAGTGACGTAACTGATTAAACGCTATTAGCGCGTACCCGCTAACTAGCTAGCCATTTCACATCCGTTACACGTGCATGCAAGCAAGCATGAGCCTGCGCAATGACTGTGTCAATTCCCCAAAAAAGCCAATTAATTCCATCTCCCACTGTAGAGCCTTGTCAGCCAGGGCCATTAGCCAGAGACAGACAGGACGAGGCGCTGAGACGTCTTTACACCTATGTAACATCTCTGTTGATGAAAGTCCTCTGAGATCTTTGATTGGATGGTTGGTGTGGGGTGACGGGAGATTCCAGACTTAAAAAGACACCTAAAAGACACATCGTTCTCGAGCTCATTTGAACAAGTTTGGTGATTGGCAGGAAGTTGTTTTTGTGCTTGGCTCTTTAGGATCGGAAGTTTTAGTGGATTATTTTTAAGTCATTTTCCTGACCTGCGAGTCAGGCAGTACAGTAGCTGATTATCGCCATTCATTTAAAGGAGTCTTGAGTCTTTTCTGTCCCCACTTGTCTCCATATTGTTAATTAATTATGCTGTATATTCTGGTTAAACACTTGACTGAGCCTTCAATCTCTTGCCTAAGTGTTGGTTCTAATTCTCCACTGAAGCCCTCTTCAATAGAAGGTCTGAGGCGATATTTTCCTCTCTCTATACTCACTGGCACGTACTCTTTCAGCTTGTTGTCTTTCAAGCTCAACTTCACAGGAATTTCTAATTGTCCTCAGCCATCTGTCTATTACAGTACCTCAGTAAAGACAGAATGGACAGCAGACAAGCTCAGCTTCTTTACTTCTCTTCTATGGTAAATCCATGTTTCCAGCACCAACCCACAGTCTGAAGAATCATATACTGTACTCTGTGTATTGAGGAAAACTTTAGTGATGAACAAGAACTGTAAATACATCAAGTAGCTAGTTTAAAGACGATGGTGTTGTGATTATCCAGGTTGCTCCTAGTGACTCAATTTCCTGAACAAATATGAGGTACTGTATATGATCCAATTGGGGTAGCAGTGCAGACCAAAGCTTAGTAAGCCGTCTTACCCTGAAGACTGATACTGGGGTTACGAGGCCTTTAGATAACATAGTATTATAGAAAATAGAGGAGCTGGTGGGAGGAGCTATAGAAGGATGGGCTCATTGTAATGGCTGGAATGGAATTAAATGAACGGTATTAAACACATCAAACATATGGTAACCACATTTGACTCTGTTCCATTTATTCTATTCCAGCTATCACAATGAGCCTGTCCTCCTATAGCTCCTCCCACCAGCCTCCTCTGATAGAGCTAGAGGCCTATGTTTCCTCTTTAGCCATCAACAGAATGTGGACATTTAGTTTCCTTATCTCTCCTCTAATGGGAACACAAACAAACTGAATGGACTTTTCCGCATGGCTTCAGACGGATGGGATAGTGGGATGTCCGTTGAGAGGCAGATAATTGCTATGTTTAACTTTTAATTTCAAGGAGTGGGAGGGAGAGAGAAATTCCTCCTTCTTGTTTCATTGGCCAAATAATCCTTCATTGGAGGTTGATCACCTCTCTCTCACTGCTCAATCTGTTAGATAAAGACGGCATGGCATCAGAAATAAGGAGAAGGGAGGATGGACGGAAATAGAATGACAATTGGATGGAGATTTGGAGATTGTGCATCCCAAGAGTCCCTCAAAGCAGGGTGGGCGATGCTCACAGGTTTGGAAATGATTCGTTTGGAGAATCGCCTCGATTTGTTGTTTTTTTTCTCCCTGCCCCCTCTATCCGTGTCTCTTTCTTGGGGCGAGAGGAAAGGTATTCATTAAAATTTTTCAATAAGTCATTATTTGTGCTCCTCTTTGGCCATTTTGTCTTTATATTTAATATACTTGTGTGTTTTTTTTGGGGGGGGGGGGGTGGGGATGGGGGCAGATCGTCCTGCTTTCAATTTAAGAAAGGAAATATCTCCTTGAGCTCATAAGATGTGTCCCATAAAAAAATCAAGGTTGGGTTCATAAAAGATTTACGGTCAGGTAGGAGTGTTGGCGGTTTAGTTGAGATCTCATACAGGTCTTCCAGGTTTTGATCTACAAATATGTGATGTTGGTTTTGGAGTGTTATTCATTTCCCTCAGTTTACACACCTGTTGTGTAAACTGAGGCATCATCGATCCACTTTTCATTTTCCTTTTGTTTTGTCTTGTATTCCTAGAAACCTGGTCTCAATTTCCTCCTAACATGTTGTGTATTTAACCCTCTGTTCCCCCCATGTCTTTGTGCGGAATTGTTTATTGTAAGTGCATGTGCACGTTTTCTCTGGTGCGCAACGGGTTTTGTACTCATTTGTTCGTTGTTCTGGTTTCCGGTGGTTTTATGACCCAGTTTTGCTCTCCTGCGGCTGACTTCCCTGCCACCAGCTACGCACCCCCTTACACCTTACATATCCGTTACCTGAAAAATAAAAACATGAACATGTGATGAAATGACTGCAAAGTACAGTAGAAAATCAAAATGTTACAATGAAACCAATGCTTTTACTTCTGCACTAGGTGCAGTGTTGTGTTCAGGGATGTAGTAGTAGAAAAAGTCAACGCCTGTCGAGATGACGGTTGGAGACTAGCGTTTTCCCTCAACTGCACCCCTGGTGTTATTTTTACTGTATAGTTTTACTATAACAGTTTTGCTACCCTTTAGTTTCTCCCAACATACCATATCATCATATTAAAGGTAGCCACACTGACTGAGGAGGAGGCAGGATGCGTAGGTTGTTGCCCCAGCCGATATCATCTTTAATGGCTTTGGGCCCAGAGGACAAAGGTGGGGACAGAGACAGAGGGAGAAGTAGAGACAGAGGGGGAGGCAGTATTAGCCCTGGTGCTAGAGGAGCTGGCCCAAGAGGGAGATTATAAAGTCATTGGAAAGCTGATCATCGGTTATTAAGGGAAAGGCCGGTGCATTAATGTGTCCAGAGACCTGAGCCACACAGGGAATGTCTAGCAGGCAGTGTGGAGAGGGAAGGCCACATTAGTGGTGTATGGAGAGAGGAGGAAAATCAAAGTTTATTGGTCGCATACACAGATTTGCAGATGTTATCACAGGTGCAGCGAAATGATTGTGTTTCTAGCTCTAACAGTGCAGTAATAATACCTACCAATACAAAACAATAAGCACATTATCCAGAAAGTAAAACGATAGAAATACCAGAACGAGCAATGTCTGAGTCTGGGATATAAATGGTACATCTGTAGAAGTTCATGAGGGACCAAGCCAAATTTCTTCAGCCTCCTGATGTTCCTTTTCACCACTCCGCCAGGGCTCACACCTCCTCCCTGTAGGCTGTATCGTCATTGTTGGAAATCAGGCCTACCATTACTGTGTCGTCAGCAAACTTGATGACTGAGTTGGAGATGTGCGTGGCCACGCAGTCATGGGTGAACAGGGATTACAGGAGGGGGCTGAGGAGAAAGAGGGGAGGTGGTGGAGGAGGGGGCAGGCCACTGGTGGAGGTAGAGGAGAAGGGGGAGCGTAGGAGCAAGAGGAGGATGGGAAGGAGTAGGTGTTGAAGGAGGATGACGTGGAGAAGGAGGGAGAAAGAGAACGGTGAGAGGGCTGGATATGAAAGCCCTTTAGATGGGGAGAACAGGAGAGGGCATCAGGAGATTAGATGAACTGCTGTGAATTGAGATGAACTGGACGGCAAGATAGAAGTTCTGTCTGTTAAACGGTGATGTGTCTCTTTTGCTATTGATCAGAATAATTACCCTGCACCTCTTAATAGTTCCAATTTACCAGAACATTTCTTTGTTTACTGTGCAGAAAAATTGTGTAAGCAACTTGTTTTGTTTCACTCATTGTTGCCTCAGGAGCCCTTTCTGCCAACTTTTTGATTTGGCTTCAGCAGCAGGCTTTACTCAGGGACAGGTCTGATTGTTCAACTTGACTTCAGAGCTCCTTAATGGTGTATTGTGGTTAATGCTGTTATGGGGAGCTCTCAGCTGATTGGCTATTTAGTCACATAGTCCCCGAGTGGTTTCTAAACAGGGACCCTTCAGACGTTAGTTTCTGAAATATCTTTCCTCGCTGAAGAGAAAAGCATGCAATCAGTGGTATTGATTTAGGGAGCTCAATTTCTTAAACAGTTGCTATGAATATTGGAGTGTCATGATCATGACTTTTCACAATCTCTTACTTACCAATCACTTACTGCACTGTACTTTCTAGTTCTGTGAACTCTTCCTCATTGGTCACAATAGGTTGAATGTGAATTTGAGATACGCACAAGGTACTCAAACCTTGTAAATGCCCTATTGATGTAAATGCATGACTTGTGCAGAAGTTAGTTACTGTAGTTGTTAACATCCTAAATTAATCTAGGACTCTGCATCATAAACTATTGCCAAAAGCAAGTTAACACTTCCACAACGGCATATTACATTTTCAAAGGCTGATTTAGTGGCTCAGTATAATAGTTATGCAGACAATTGTATCTTTCAACGCCCCAATGCCTTGTTATTTATGTTTTTTACAACTCAACTCCCATTACGTTTCCGCATATTCATAAATCATTTAACTCTGTACCTATCCAAAACATGCCAATAAACAAATTAACAGACTAATCAAAAAGTGTGCACTCTTTGAGATTTTTTTGCTAACAGTCACAGACTGAGAATTGACATTAATACTGTTTCAGAGCTGATTATTTGGTCTGTTGCATTCAGAGTGCTTAGATGGTTGGTATGGTATTGCAGGGAGTTCAATATTCTACTCACTGAGTAAGGCTGCTGGAATTACCAGACTAAAGATAACAAAACAGTTTGAATTCAGTTCTGTCCCTCTTGCTTGTTTGTTTACCCTACGCCCAAATACAGTCTAGACAGCAGGGGATTTTGAGTGGGTGTTTCTTGGTGGGTGAGGTTAGAAGAGTTTAAGTTCGCTCTCTTTTGGGTGCTTGTGCATGCTGTCAAAACGGCTTCAACTTTTCCACCTCTCGCCAACTATTGAAACAAAACAGACTTCACCTGGAGAAGGGTGCTTTTGTGTTACCTTGGGGATGTGGATCTGTTGGACGCTCTTTGTCATTGTGATGACATCAGGTTATGTATGAGTCTCTCTGTCTTGGAGAGGGGTTAGGAGAGCTCTCTGCTGGCCAGAGGGGTGAATGCTTGACATAGAGGTACGAATGATTAGCCAGGAGTAATTAGAGTCTCTTCTCCTGTCGGAACGATGTGTCTGATTAATCTGCAGCAGTGGGGAGTCTTGGCTCAACACAGGACAGTGTATCATAGCGTAGGCTAACTGTGTGCTTAAAACAGCATGATGAGTGACAGTGAATGATGATGCTTAATGGAGAGGACATTTGTATAGGTGGGAACTACGTCTTGGGACAGTAACTGTCTAAGATCACTTTGCTTGTCTAACTAACTGGTCTGCCGAGATTCTGTAATCTTGATAATAAATGTAAATCTACTTTAGATGTCTGTTAAATGGACAGTATGGAGACACAGCTAATCATGAAATGAATGATATTGTGATTTGTGAGGTAGTTACAATGAGCTAATGTATATTTTTCAAACTCGTGGCCACAGCATTCTATTGAGGTACATTGTTAGCTGTGTGTGTGTGTGTTTGTGTGTGTGTGTGTGTGTGTGTGTGTGTGTGTGTGTGTGTGTGTGTGTGTGTGTGTGTGTGTGTGTGTGTGTGTGTGTGTGTGTGTGTGTGTGTGTGTGTGTGTGTGTGTGTGTGTGTGTGTGTGTGTGTGTATGAGAGACCTCTACTCCCACCGACCCCAGGGTTCGCCCTAACCGGCTGAGTGGTTTGGGCCAGGGCTGACCTTGGAGGTGAGTCCACTGACCTGGATGTCTGAATAGCTCATTATCCAGCCAATGCGCCCTCAGGGGACCAAGCATGAGCCAGACTGCTCCCTGGGTAACAACCAGGGAAAACATTCCGATCCAGCTCTCATCTCGACCCTGCACAACAAAGTTCAACCCAGCTCTCAGCACAGCTAACAGAAGGAGATTCATTATAAGGGGCAGGAAATGTCACACAGCTTAAGCCCCTGTGATTTGCTAATCATCTGAGGTCCCCAGATCCTGCTGACAATGCAACATTTAGCGGGAGGTTTTATATCCAGTATTTTTTTATCCATGTCTCTCTTACCCTGTTCGTTATCTTCTCAGTGCTCTGTTTTTTATTTTCTTGTCAGCATTGTTGTGCGCTCTAAGAGAATCCCTCTTAGAACAGCGTCTGTCTGTCGCTAAGACTCTCCATCTCGTCCCATGTCTAGTCCCTCTTTTCTCTCCAGGCCCTTTCTGTCAACAGTGGCGTTCTTTACTTGCTCAGGATCTCTGCATTAGCAATTCAGTTGTCAAAAAGAGGGAGAAGAGCGCAAAAAGGCAGAGCTCACAGGGGCCCATCCCATTTCTCACTGTGGCTAATTTGTCTTGATTAGGGCCAGACGTCTTTTGCAAAAGTGAAGGCAACGCCACATGGGAGGCACTTGAGTGTGCAAAGACATAATTACCTTACTGTGTTGGAAGGAAAATGGTAGAAAACACAAAGAAACTCAAGTCCCAACCCTACTCCAGGACCATAAATGGCATCTTTAACCTTTATTTAACTAGGTAAGTCAGTTAAGAACAAATTCTTATTTACAATGACGGCCTACCCCTGCCAAACCCGGACGACGCTGGGCCAATTGTCTGCCCTCCTATGGGACTCCCAATCACGGCCGGATGTGCTGCAGCCTGGATACGAACCAGGGACTTCCACTGAGATGCAGCGCCATAGACCGCTGCACCGCTCGGGAGCCCCCCCAGGATGATCAAATCGTTATCACTCATAGATGAAGAGAGATGCCCAACTTCCCCTGTGGTTCCATGGAAAAAGAGATTATGAAGCACAAGTTGCCTCTAGTTCAGGTTTGCATTGTTACCCCCCCCCCCCCTCCCCCCGCCTTCTTACTAACGACACTAGGCAACAGGGATGGTTTTGAGATTCCAGGAGTGGAAGGAAGATCAGGATAAAAAAAAAAGGCTTTGGGTAATCAATTCACCCCTGGATCAAATATGTCCCCAGGGGCTGGTCACTGAGCCCTGGCCAATAACAGGAAAAATCTATTAGCCCCACCAGTGGCCAGATTCCATCTGTTAGCATGCTACGGGGTGTGTGTGTGTGTATGTGCGTGTGCACAGTTAGGCCTGGGAGGGGCTTGTGTAACCTCTCTCTCACAAAAGCCCTACTGGGCGCGAGACAGAATACATAAAAACGTCTTCTTCAGGACACACATTATCCAGTCATACCTCTCCAATGAAAAGGATGAAAGCCAAACACACTGTCTGACACAGAGAAAAACAGAGACAGAGAGAGGGGAGGGGGGGATAAAGAGTTACTGTCGGGGGAATGTGGACAAAGCAGGAACACTGTAAGTACAAGGGTTCTGAAAGGGTTCTTCGGCTGTCCCCATAGGAGAACCCTTTTTCGTTCCAAGAAGAACCTTTTTGGTTTCCATGTAGAACCCTTTCCACAGAGGATTCTACATGGTTCCCAAAAAATGGAACCTACAAGGGTTCTTCAAAGGGTTCTCCTATGGGGACAGCTGAAGAATCCTTTTAGGTTCCAGACAGCACTTTTTTTCTAAGAGTGTACTACATCGCTGTGTTCAAAGACAGACCTGCCAGACCTTTCAGACAGTCAGTCAGCCATAACAGTTTTTGTCAGGCATTGTCTACCTCTGATTATACCTAAAACTGACCTTGATGTTGAGGAGTGAAACTCACACACGCTCACAACAGGAAACTCCGAGAGAGGCAGAGACAAAATCAGTGAGAAACAGAGGGAAACTGAGGGGGAGAGAGAGATGGAGAGAGGGAAACTGAGGGGGAGAGAGAGAGGAGGAGGGAGAGAGGGAAACTGAGGAGGAGAGAGAGAGGAGGAGGGAGAGATGGAGAAAGGGAAACTGAGGAGGAGAGAGGGAAACTGAGGGGGAGAGAGAGGGGAGGGGGGAGAGATGGAGAAAGGGAAACTGAGGAGGAGAGAGGGAAACTGAGGGGGAGAGAGAGGGGAGGGGGGAGAGATGGAGAGAGGGAGGAGGAGGGAGAGAGAGAGGGAAACTGAGGAGGAGAGAGGGAAACTGAGGGGGAGAGAGATGGAAACTGTGGGGGAGAGAGGAGGAGGGAGAGAGGGAAACTGAGGGGGAGAGAGAGCTCAATCCAGAGGCTCAGACAGGACATTGTACCTTTGATCAGCCTTGTTGTTAAACATTCTGACCTCTGCAGAGAGGCAACCCCCAGTAGAGAGACACCGTAGACAGGGCACACATCTTTCTCTGTCCCTCCTTCATCCCGCATTTTCACTCTGCAGAAGAGCCCAGCAGGCAAAGCGGTGCTTGATATGGCATTTTTAGATAGTTTGGATAGATATTTATGTTGTTTTAAAAAAATGTATTTAGCTGTTATTTTACCAGGTAAGTTGACTGAGAACACGTTCTCATTTACAGCAAGGACCTGGGGAATAGTTACAGGGGAGAGTAGGGGGATGAATGAGCCAATTGTAAACTGGGGATTATTAGGTGACCGTGATGGTTTGAGGGCCAGATTGGGAATTTAGCCAGGACACCAGGGTTAATTAACACCCCTACTCTTACAATAAATGCCATGGGATCTTTAATGACCTCAGAGAGTCAAGACACCTGTTTAACGTCCCATCCGAAAGACGGCACCCTACACAGAGCAGTGGGATATTTTTTAGACCAGAGGAAAGAGTGCCTCCTACTGGCCCTCCACTTCCAGCAGCATCTGGTCTCCCATCCTGGGACTGACCAGGATCAACCCTGCTTAGATTCAGAAGCAAGCCAGCAGTGGTATGCAGGGTGGTATGTACATGATATTGATGACAAACAAGTTCTCTATGGTGGACACAGCGTTTAGCAATTCATACAATGTCTCTGTCTCTAACAAGGCTCAATGAAAATTTATAGTTGGGTTAAGAAGTTTAGCAGGGATTTACAGTATCTGTGAGGCAAAGCACATTGTAAGCTTTTTTGCTGCCCGGTCCCCTTTGTCCTGAAAGCTGTGTTAGAGAAGAGAGTCACCAGAGTGGATCTGCTGCTGCAGAGGAAAGAGTGTAATGAGAGAGGCTTTTAGAGGGGATATATAATGAGATATCTAATGAGGGGAATGAATGAGACACAGCAGGGGGACCGGAGGATGGGGGGATCACATCCACTCACAGTAAACAACACAGAGGGAGGGAGGGCCTGTGGATACATACACATCAACTGTCTGCCGCCTCACTAATGTCTTTTCTGTCCTCATCAGTGTGTGCGTGTGCATGAATGAGTTCATGAGTGAGTGTGTACAGACTACAGGCTATACGATTATTTTTGTATGTCTATATGTGTGCAGGGGAATGTGCAGGTGTATTGTTGTATGTCTATATGTGTGCAGGGGAATGTGCAGGTGTATTGTTGTATGTCTATATGTGTGCAGGGGAATGTGCAGGTGTATTGTTGTATGTCTATATGTCTGCAGGGGAATGTGCAGGTGTATTGTTGTATGTCTATATGTGTGCAGGGGAATGTGCAGGTGTCTTTTCGTGAGGGGCTTTGTAGTGTAACAATATATTTCTGTATGGGCTGATTGTTACTTGTAAGAGCCGTTGTTGCATTTGGAAATGTCTTGGTCTGGAATATAGACGGCAGCTCTGCCTCTGATCTAACGAGGCATTTTGCTCTGCGGTAGACAGCTTTGAGGGGATTTCAGAAGAGGAAGTGTGAGATTTTAACAAGGAGAAAATTTTATTTGGCAAACGTTGAGCCGAGAAAAGGTTGCAAAGGAGTGGAAAATAAGACGGGCTTCAAGCTGAGTCCCACCCACTCAAATGCTGTTACGTCTATTTAGAATTGGATATAGGAAACCAAAAGCCCTGAACTGCCATTGTGTAACATAAAAAATGCCTCAAATTTAGCTAAAGCTGTGGAATTAGCTTTTCATACAAAGATGCTTCTCTTTCTGCTAAAGATGGAAAGAAATGTGCCTTGGGTTATCTAATGACTTTGTTTTTGTTTATTCTGTCATACTGTATGTCCGTCACACTAACTTTCCAGTACATCCAGCCAATCATTTTGCTTTCGTCACTTTCATTGACAAGATTGACATGGTCATTGAATATGAATGTTAGTTCTTTGTATCAGCTTGATGTCACAGTCTCATTTACATGCAGTACAGGTACACACTGGGCACAGACGTCAGTTCAACGTCTAGTTTTGATTTTCATTTGGTTGAGTTGTCGACTAACGTGAATTCAACGTGAAATCAACAGCAAAAAAAATAATTGCACTGTCAATGGATTTAGGTTGATATGTGGGTGAAAAAAGACGAAATGCCTTTATGTTGATGACTTTTTGCAAATCCAATTAGTTTTCCACGTTGATTCAACGTCATCGCGTTGATTTTGGGGGGTTGAAATGACTTGGAAACAACGTTGATTCAACCAGTTCTTGCCCAGAGGGTAAGGTTATGAATGTAGCTAAGATCCCCCTTTGTTTTTCTTTCATCATTTTTATTTGACATAGAAATCTGTGGTTAGGGAAATGAGCACACTGCATAGCAACAAGGCAATCACTGAGAGTAGAGAATGGGAGATGTAAATTCTCTGTGCCAAACATAATATTTTATATTTTCAGCTACATCACTGTCTCAAGGGAGGTTAGTGGAATTATCACATAATGGTTCTGCTTTGTGGGAGCTTATTACCCTAATGCCCTTATTAGAGAGTACCAGAGGTGAGTGACATAATAACCACATTCATCATATAATACACTGTACAAAAATATTGGTCCCATGTTTCATGAGGTAAAGTAAAATATCCCAGAAATGTTCCATACGCACAAAAAGCTTATTTCTTTCAAATGTTGTACACACATTTGTTTACATCCCTGTTAGTGAGCATTGCTCCTTTGCCAAGATAATCAATCCACCTGACAGGTGTGGCATATAAAGAAGCTGATTAAACTGCAGGATCATTATTACACAGGTGCACCTTTTGCTGGGGACAATAAAAGGCCACTCTAAAATGTGCAGTTTTGTCACACAACACAATGCCATAGATGTCTCAAGTTTTGAGGGAGCATACAATTGGAATGCTGACTGCAGGCATATCTACCAGAGCTGTTGCCAGATAATTTATTGTTAATTTCTCTACCATAAGCCGCCTCCAACGTCCAACCGACCTTACAACCGCAGACCATGTGTATGGCGTTGTGTGGGCGAGCGGTTTGCTGATGTCAACGTTGTGAACAAATTGCCCCATGGTGACGGTGGGGTTATGGTGTGGGCAGGCATAAGTTATGGACAATGAACACAACTGCATTTTATCAATGGCAATTTGAATGCACAAAAATAGGTTGATGGGATCCTGAGGCCCATTTTTTAAGGTATCTGTGACCAACAGATCTGTAGTCATGTGAAATCCATAGATTAGGGCCTAATGAATTTATTTAAATGGGTTGATTTCCTTACATGAACTGTAACGCAGTAAAATCTTAGAAATTGTTGCGTTTCTAGTACGTTTACAGTATATATGGTATAATACATTAGGGGTGAATACAACATACTGTATATACTGCAGCCAACAGTTACAATATCCTCTTCTCCTGTGGGTTTATGGACCTCTGTAAACCAACATAAGACTGCTGGTTACTCCGATACAACACTTACAGTCCATTAGGAAAGTATTCAGACCCATGGACTTTTTCCACATTTTGTTACTTTACAGCCTAATTTTATAGTTTTTTTCCCTTATCAATCCTCACACAATACCCCATAATGACAAAGCAAAAACAGGTTTTAAACAGAAATATCACATTTACATAAGTATTCAGACCCTTTACTTTGTTGAAGCACCTTTGGCAGCGATTACAGCCTCAGTGTCCTCTTGGGTATGACGCTACAAGCTTGGCACACCTGTATTTGGGGAGATTCTTTCATTCTTCTCTGCAGATCTTTTCAAACTCTGTCAGGTTGGATGGACAGCGTCACTGCATAGCTATTTTCAGGTCTTCCCAGCCCAGGCTCTGGCTGGGCCACTCAAGGACATTCAGAGACTTGTCCTGAAGACACTCCTGCGTTGTCCTGGCTGTGTGCTTAGGGTCATTGTCCTGTTGGAAGGTGAACCTTCGCTCCAGTCTGAAGTCCTGAGCGCTCTGGAGCAGATTTTTCATCAAGGATCCTTCTGTACTTTGCTCCGTTCATCTTTTCTTTCGATCCTGACTAGTCTCCCAGTCCCTGCCGCTGAAAAACATCCCCACTGCATGATGCTGCCACCACCATGCTTCACCATAGGGATGGTGCCAGGTTTCCTCCAGACGAGACGCTTGGCATTCAGGCCAAAGAGTTCAATCTTGGTTTCAGACCAGGGAATCTTGTTTCTCACGGTCAGAGTCCTTTAGGTGCCTTTTGGCAAACTCCAAGTGGGCTGTCATGTGTATTTTACTGAGGAGTGGCTTCCGTCTGGTCACACTACCATAAAGGCCTGATTGGTGGAGTGCTGCAGAGATGGTTGTTCTTCTGGAAGGTTTTCCCATCTCCACAGAGGAACTCTGGAGCCCTGTCAGAGTGACCCTCGGGTTCTTGGTCACCTCCCTGACCAAGGCCCTTCTCCCCCGATTGCTCAGTTTGGCTGGGCAGCCAGCTCTAGGAAGAGTCTTGGTGGTTCCAAACTTCTTGCATTTAAGAATGATGGAGGCCACTGTGTTCTTGGGGGCCTTCAATGCTGCAGAATGTTTTTGGTACCCTTCACCATATCTGTGCCTCGACACAATCCTGTCTAGGAGCTCTTTGGGCAATTCCTTCAACCTCATGGCTTGGTTTTTGCTCTGACATGCACTGTCAACTGTGGGACCTTGTATAGACAGGTGTGTATATTTCCAAATCATGTCCTATCAATTGAATTTACCACAGGTGGACTCCAATCAAGTTGTAGAAACATCTCAAGATTGATCAATTGAAACAGGATGCACCTGAGCTCAATTTCGAGTCTCATAGCAAAGGCTCTGAATACTAATGTAAATCAGGTATTTTATTTGTAATACAGTTGAAAAAATTCTAAATATCTGTTTTTGCTTTGTCATTATGGGGTACTGTGTGTAGATTGATGAGGGGGAAAAATGACTTAATCCATTTTATAATAAGGCTGTAATGTATCAAAATGTGGAAAAAGGGAAGGAGACTGAATACTTTCCCAATGCATTGTATATCCTGTTCAACCAATACTGTTGACTTGGATGCATTTTGACATATTCCTTCTTGGTCGATCCTAACCCCACTTTGTTCAGACTTCCCATCATTTTCCCCTTCTTTATGCAGTTACGTTTTCTCTCTCTCTGTTCTCCCTCTCTGTTCTCCCTCTCTGTTCTCACTCTGTTCTCCCTCTCTGTTCTCTCTCTGTTCTCTGTTTCTGCTGGCAGTGCATGTGTCCTGTGTTGTGCATCCAGCAGGAGGTCTGGACTCAGCCTACCATTAGCCACCTCTGGTTCAGGCTTTCATATGTTTGGTGTCCACTTCTGGAAAACAACACGTACGCTACCCTGAGGTCCTTCCTATTTTGCCTCACCCTGACTATTGGCCCTCATTGAACAACCCCTCCACCTGTCCTAGAATGCCCCCCAAGAGAGCCTGTCGTGTCCCAACTCCCCTTTTCAGGCGGGTTCCTTTCAGACATCTCTCTCTCTCTCTCTCTCTCCTTTCTATCTTTTGTTCTTTCTTTCTTTCTCTCTCTTTCCCCCGCTTTCATCCTGCCATCTTCCGTGGAGTACAAACAGCATACAAAGTTGGGATGTTTTTGTTGCCATGGCACCAGGAGGAAGCCTAGGCAGAGAGCTCTGTCAATATTGTATATACACTGCTCAAAAAAATAAAGGGAACACTTAAACAACACAATGTAACTCCAAGTCAATCACACTTCTGGGAAATCAAACTGTCCACTTAGGAAGCAACACTGATTGACAATACATTTCACATGCTGTTGTGCAAATGGAATAGACAAAAGGTGGAAATTATAGGCAATTAGCAAGACACCCCCAAAAAAGGAGTGATTCTGCAGGTGGTGATCACAGACCACTTCTCAGTTCCTATGCTTCCTGGCTGATGTTTTGGTCACTTTTGAATGCTGGCGGTGCTTTCAATCTAGTGGTAGCATGAGACGGAATCTACAACCCACACAAGTGGCTCAGGTAGTGCAGTTCATCCAGGATGGCACATCAATGCGAGCTGTGGCAAAAAGGTTTGCTGTGTCTGTCAGCGTAGTGTCCAGAGCATGGAGGCGCTACCAGGAGACAGGCCAGTACATCAGGAGACGTGGAGGAGGCCGTAGGAGGGCAACAACCCAGCAGCAGGACCGCTACCTCCGCCTTTGTGCAAGGAGGTGCACTGCCAGCGCCCTGCAAAATGACCTCCAGCAGGCCACAAATGTGCATGTGTCTGCTCAAACGGTCAGAAACAGACTCCATGAGGGTGGTATGAGGGCCCGACGTCCACAGGTGGGGGTTGTGCTTACAGCCCAACACCGTGCAGGACGTTTGGCATTTGCCGGAGAACACCAAGATTGGCAAATTTGCCACTGGCGCCCTGTGCTCTTCACAGATGAAAGCAGGTTCACACTGAGCACATGAGCACATGTGACAGAGTCTGGAGATGCCGTGGAGAACGTTCTGCTGCGTGCAACATCCTCCAGCATGACCGGTTTGGCGATGGGTCAGTCATGGTGTGGGGTGGCATTTCTTTATGGGGCCGCACAGACCTCCGTGTGCTCGCCAGAGGTAGCCTGACTGCCAATAGGTACCGAGATGAGATCCTCAGACCCCTTGTGAGACCATATGCTGACACATGCACATTTGTGGCCTGCTGGAGGTCATTTTGCAGGGCTCTGGCAGTGCACCTCCTTGCACAAAGGCGGAGGTAGCGGTCCTGCTGCTGGGTTGTTGCCCTCCTACGGCCTCCTCCACGTCTCCTGATGTACTGGTCTGTCTCCTGGTAGCGCCTCAATGCTCTAGACACTACGCTGACATACACAGCAAACCTTTTTGCCACAGCTCGCATTGATGTGCCATCCTGGATGAACTGCACCACCTGAGCCACTTGTGTGGGTTGTAGACTCCGTCTCATGCTACCACTAGAGTGAAAGCACCGCCAGCATTCAAAAGTGACCAAAACATCAGCCAGGAAGCTTAGGAAGTGTAGGAACTGAGAAGTGGTCTGTGGTTACCACCTGCAGAATCACTCCTTTTTTTGGGGGTGTCTTGCTAATTGCCTATAATTTCCACCTTTTTGTCTATTCCATTTGCACAACAGCATGTGAAATGTATTGTCAATCAGTGTTGCTTCCTAAGTGGACAGTTTGATTTCCCAGAAGTGTGATTGACTTGGAGTTACATTGTGTTGTTTAAGTGTTCCCTTTATTTTTTTGAGCAGTGTATATTTGTATTATTAAGTGTTTTTTGTTGCAATTTGAAACAATTTTTTGTTACCCTGTTCAGAAAAAATATCTGGTGGTGGCCCATGGAGTTGCAGGACTGACAATGGCACATCTGTTTACTTTGCTTGGCTAGCATTAGCTCGCTAGCTGGCGAATCTAATTTGAATGATGCATCAACACCTGATTAACACAGAACCAGATTTGTATTCCACCTGCCTCGGTTTCTGGAAGGATGTGGACTGTGGTGTGAGGGGATTGTAGAGGCTCACCTCGTAGGAGACACTTGGTGATTACTGCCGAGGTGTGGTGGTTGTTTCAGTATGACATGTTGGATAAAGGAATAAAGACAGACACCAATGTCAAGTTCAATAGCCTTGTTCATGCATTGTACAAATCCCTACGCGTGGAGTCCGGGGAACAGTCCGGCTAGTCGAATACCTATCAACTAGACTCCTATCAACTAGACTCCGTAACAGTGGTCTCTCAGGCACTTTTGCTGCCGAAGCATCACCCAGGTGGGTGCTACATATTCGGTGGTGGATGTTCCAGCGTACCTACAGAGGAGGAGTAGCTGTGAACTTCAGAGACAGAGGAGCCTGACAAAGAGCTCCCGACTGTTGTTTCTCCCTCCCTGGCTGTACCATCGACGCCACCTCCACTCAAGCTACTCCTTTACTGAACTGCATCATGATCTAGCTGTGGAAGACCATCTCCCATCAACTGCCAGCTCTCTGAATTTGTTTGAGATTCTGTATGAAAAGCTTTATATTAAATACACAGGAGGTTGGTGGCTCCTTAATTGGGGAGGACGGGCTTTTGGTAATGGCTGGAGCAGAATCAGTGGAGTGGTATCAAATACCATTCCGTTTGCGTCGTTCCAGCCATTATTATGAGCCGTCCTCCCCTCAGCAACCTCTACCGATAAAATACATGTATTATTATTATTATTAGAGGGGTTGGAGAGACTGACATGGATCAGGTGGAAGCGGTTGGTAGTTATGGCTTGATGGGTTGTGGCATGGACTGGACAATAGGGCCTCAATTATGTTATCTCGTCTTTACCATCAAGAAACAACAACAGGTTGTGTAGATAAATATAATGTTTTGTCCTTTCAAGTTGGTACAATTTCTACCAGCTATTGTCCGCATGTTGAGTCATCCCCAACTATTTCAACAGCAGATGCATTTCTCTCAACATTAGCCTGCCTGTGTGTGCAGCCCGTGGGCGTAGCGACCAGAATTCCCCTTCCCAAACCTTCCGTCAATCAGAGTCGCATCACCAGGCAATGTCGCCATCACCATGCACCCGTCACTCACAGACTAGTCCGGTGACACTCCCCTCTACCATTCTGCAGGTGACAGCGTTGTCCCTGGAGGCAGAGATGAGGGGGATGGGGGGAGGAGGGGGACGGGGGAAAGGAGAGGAGGGCAGACGATATAGGTGGTGATGGCTCTCTGGTCAGCAAACATGCCTTCATTGTATTCATTACTAATACTGTGCTATAATTGGTAATTGCTATAGCATGACCTGAGACGTCTGTGTACCTCCCTAATCATCGTGTCAGAAATAATCAATCTGCCCACATGTAACAAGGCAGGAAGCTCTCAGCGTGTCACCATCATCAACACCTCTCACTTTCCACAGGAAAGTCACAGGAAAAGCTGTTCCCCAGGGCGAATGTGTCACTGCCCACGACACACCAACAACAACCTGCAGCTCTGAGGAATTCAGCCAAGACATGCAATACTGCCTCAGCACAGAGACACTGACATCAATACAGAGACAAGCTTCAGTATACCTGCAACTGGAACTGCAATGACTAACACTAATGACTGAAACAATGCTGTTGCAAAGTGAAGGAGCAAATACTAGTTTCAGACAACAATTAAGTGTTTCCTTCTCGTTATTGAAATGCTGGACTGGTCAAAAAGTGGAGGTGCAACAGAAAAACCCAAAGAGCGTTTCAGGGAACTTCCCCACCGGTGGTCATTAATTGCAGAGCAATTACGAAGCAAGATGTTCATGACGAGTCATTATTGCATTGTAATTGTCTCTATGTCTGAGTAATGAGGCTGGTGTTGGGTGTTGTGATTTGGCTGGTTAGTTCTGCAGGCTCCACTGGTCTTGGGGAGAGGCATAATCAGCAGCAGTGGAATCTCTCTAAGAGAGCCTGGATGGTGTGTGTGCCCTCTGGCCAACCATAATAAGAGGAGCTGTCATGGGAGAGGGCCAGGAGACATCAGCTCCATTTGCAGTTAAGACACAGTAGAGATGGATCACGCAGCTGAGCCGCTGTCTGTGTCCAGACAAATTAGCTCTGAACTAATATCCTCCTGACAGGGTTTAGGATATGTTTCTACAGTAATGGTTTGTCTATTCATAATGGGTCTTTTATGTTGGATGTTTTTAGGGAAATTCAATTAATTCTTGATGTCGGATGACTCGGAATTGTGTGGTGGAAGACGTATCAGATAGGCACTGGTGCTGACCCTGTCAAGAATTTATATTTTCCATTAAACCTTTTGCTACAGCTCAAATAACGATTCTGTATATTCTGCCCCATCCTGATTGCTGGTAATTACAGTCATGTGACATTTAGAGTCTGAAGTGTATAAATTAAAATGCTTTTCTTGTGTAGTTCTCCAATAGGGACTGCAGCTGCGCTTCTCTTGTCTAAAGGTAATTTGACTATTGAGGCTTTTACAGACATCTAATGGCCTCCTATTCATTTGCATATTTTATGTATTACAGAGCTTTATAGCACGACTTGGGCAATTAAGCACTTGAGCGATTTCTCAAGGGTCCCCACCTGGACCTGAACCCAAACAACCCCAACATCTCTCTCAAGTGCATTCATATCGTGAGCATTTATCTTAATAGAATTCATTCTCAAATTCACACAGCATCACCAAACGAGTTTGAAAACGGCATCAGTCTGATGGGGTGCTGGAGTGATGGAAGAAGAATGTGTGTTCTTAGCCTGCCCCCTGCTGGTAAATGGAGAACTACACGTCAGTAGAAATTACTAGGGCTGGGACTTTTTCCTGCTCAGGTATCCAGGAGCTCCTGTGGACCTCATTTAATTTTTTAGCCTACAGTTAGGGATATGCTTTACTTGACCATGCGACCTCTGGGATATGTTTTATTCGACCATTTGACCTTACTAGGAGTAAGTACTGGCTGTGGACATGGTCCTGTGTCACAGTGTCACCTCCTCATCCATTTCAACAGACTGATTTACTACTGTCTTCTAAGAGTAAAGGTGCTGGGTAAGTCAACAAAAAGACTGGAGTTCCTCTCTACCATGACCCTTCCAGTAAGGAGACGGGAGACAGGCTGTGGTGAGGTTCCTCTCTACCATGACCCTTCCAGTAAGGAGACGGGAGACAGGCTGTGGTGAGGTTCCTCTCTACCATGACCCTTCCAGTAAGGAGACGGGAGACAGGCTGTGGTGAGGTTCCTCTCTACCATGACCCTTCCAGTAAGGAGACGGGAGACAGGCTGTGGTGAGGTTCCTCTCTACCATGACCCTTCCAGTAAGGAGACGGGAGACAGGCTGTGGTGAGGTTCCTCTCTACCATGACCCTTCCAGTAAGTAGACGGGAGACAGGCTGTGGTGAGGTTCCTCTCTACCATGACCCTTCCAGTAAGGAGACGGGAGACAGGCTGTGGTGAGGTTCCTCTCTACCATGACCCTTCCAGTAAGGAGACGGGAGACAGGCTGTGGTGAGGTTCCTCTCTACCATGACCCTTCCAGTAAGGAGACGGGAGACAGGCTGTGGTGAGGTTCCTCTCTACCATGACCCTTCCAGTAAGGAGACGGGAGACAGGCTGTGGTGAGGTTCCTCTCTACCATGACCCTTCCAGTAAGGAGACGGGAGACAGGCTGTGGTGAGGTTCCTCTCTACCATGACCCTTCCAGTAAGGAGACGGGAGACAGGCTGTGGTGAGGTTCCTCTCTACCATGACCCTTCCAGTAAGGAGACGGGAGACAGGCTGTGGTGAGGTTCCTCTCTACCATGACCCTTCCAGTAAGGAGACGGGAGACAGGCTGTGGTGAGGTTCCTCTCTACCATGACCCTTCCAGTAAGGAGACGGGAGACAGGCTGTGGTGAGGTTTTCTTTACCTGCTGGACATTGTTCTCTCAGACTCAGGAACATCATCTGTTATTACCTTATGAGTTGATTGTGTAATGTACTGAGAGACAGACAGGTGTTAACTTGTTCACTGGGAATATCATCACCTTCTCTCATCATCCTTTATTTGAATATACTGTTCCTTCAGTGAGACACGGAAGGGCAGAATACCTCAAGTGCCCATCTGGTTTCAGAGGTGAACGTTTCAATTCAACATATTGTGTTCGTAAAGAAAATAACTTGAAAGTCAGCGGGCGCTCGATTAATCATGCCCTCCAGCATTGCCTGATGTATCAGTGAAATGTTTGAAGTTACCTAATCAAGGTGGTGGCAATAGTGATGTGAAGTGGGTAATTAAAACCGCTGGCAATTTTAGATTTTCATTTAGATTTCATATCAGTCATCAGTCATATTTCTTATGATCATGCGCTGATAATATAGAAGCAGTAATTGTAAAACAAAACATTTAACCCAAATGATCATTTATGAATACACCATTAGTTCTCAGCAGTAGAGTACTGATATAGCAGATATTGATTGAGCTCTGAAATACATACTGCAAAAACAAGTGTCATCCACAGTCAGTAAGCTAAGGTAGAATGGTGTAATTCTATTTAATAATAGCAGACTCGTTTCTGAAATCGCTTGTCTTTTCCAGTTATTTTCCTTTATTCCCTGCCTTCATCCCAGATGACAGGCCAACCAAAGCAAAGCTCCTGGATTCCTGAGCAAACCACTATGCGCCTTGGCCCTGGTAGCGAGAGTTTTGAATGTTGTTGTAACTGACATCATGTGACTGACTACAAAGAGAACAGACACTGTTCACTGAGGACAACGGAGAGACGAAGAGAACACTGAAATGCTATACTGCACTGTAGTCTATTGTATGTGGAGTGGATGTATTTGAAGTGGGCAGATATTGGTGTTTTACTCTTGTCTGTGATGAAGCTGTCAGACACTTACTGTGTATACAATATGTGGCATGCAGGTGGATTCTAAGACCGAGTATGATGATAATGAAGATGGAGATGATGATGGAGACGTGGTATTCCTCACAGTGGTGATAGTCTCAGCCACCATCGTTGTCTCTGTGTGAGGTAGCAATAAGCCTGGGGACGAGGTTACGATATGACCATGATGACCATTATGCTAATGCGGATGGAAACCATATTGGAAACGACGGTGACCCCGATGATGATGATACTGGACAGCTTTTACAGGTTGTAGACCAGCTGCAGTCAGTCTGGTGTCAGCTCTGCCTCAGCCAGTAGCACAGTGAGCGGCAGGCCAGCCACTAACAGAGCAGCCATTCCCTGGGTCTTGATGACTTCCAGATGACAGCCCAGACAGCCTGGCCAGAGAAAACTCAGCACTCAGTCACAGACAGAGAGAGAGGGGGGAGGCATAGATTAGGGAAGGGGAGGAGAGAGAGAAACAGAGAAACAGACAGGGTGGTGGAGATGAAACAATGAAGCAGTTGCATATGAAGTGGTTTAGCAGTGCTCCAGTCAGCGTTCTTACCTCATTCTCCTGAGGGTTGTTTGTACACAGCTCTCTCCAGCTGGGACCTGGCTGGCTGCTGTGATTGGCTGGGGACTGATCCACATTCAGATCCCATTGAGACAGACAGACGACAGGGCAGTGTCAGTGTGTGTGTGTGCTGGGCCGAGAGTCAGCATGATGCATCAGTGGGGTCTACTCATCACTGTGTTCTACTGCCAGCTGTATCTGGCTGCTGCTCAACACTGGAGGAAAGGTAGGACACCTGAGCACCTCACAGAGCTTAGACTGACTTCAGGTCAGTTTGAGGGGTCCACATAGACACGTTCATAGAAAGTTCATGGTTGTTGTATAGACGTTCTCAGAACTAAGAGCAATAAGAAGTAATGACCTGCATTTTGGAATCAAAGGAAAAAATAAACAATATGATTATGTATTAAGTATCGTTGTGTGTTATCATAACTGAACGTTTTGCTGCCAAATACATTTACATTTACATTTAAGTCATTTGGCAGACGCTCTTATCCAGAGCGACTTACAAATTGGTGCATTCACCTTATGACATCCAGGATTATGGCAAATAGATTATTTAGGTGGAGTTAAGTAGGCTACATTTTTTTATGTAAACTTTTTTCTGATGTGTTTACAGACTTTTATGAAATGTAATGTTTTTTGGAAGAAAATACAAATGTTTTGTTTGATTTGGCAGGGCTGTGGGTGTTAGGCTCCTGTATGTATGTGATTGTGTTGATGAGAAGGAGAGAAATGCTATTTTCTGAATATCTTTCAACAAAGTTCCCAGGGAAAAACAACTGCAAGTGCCTCTTTGTAGTTGGGTCCAAACATTTGGATCCACAGTCATACATTTTACCTCCCTCCCACACACGTCAATGTTTGGTTCCTTGGAAATGTTGACTGCCGAAAATAGGTCCCTCCGAATTAAGGAATGTAGGAGGGTGGATTTACATGTAAATCACTGACAGTCACATGATGTTGAACTTGCTTCAGGAAACGCAACTTAGCTCAGGTCTTTGCTGGCAGATGAGATCCAGCCATATACAGTCGTGGCCAAAAGTTTTGAGAATGACACAAATATACATTTTCACAAAGTTTTCTGCTTCACTGTCTTTAGATATTTTTGTCAGATGTTACTATGGAATACTGAAGTATAATTACAAGCATTTCATACGTGTCAAAGGATTTTATTAGCAATTACATGAAGTTGATGCAAAGAGTCAATATTTGCAGTGTTGACCCTTCTTTTTCAAGACCTCTGCAATCTGCCCAGGCATGCTGTCAATTAACTTCTGGGCCACATCCTGACTGGTGGCAGCCCATTCTTGCATAATCAATGCTTGGAGTTTGTCAGAAATGTGTGAGTTTTTGTTTGTCCACCCGCCTCTTGAGGATTGACCACAAGTTCTCAATGGGATTAAGGTCTTGGGAGTTTCCTGGGCCATGGACCCAAAATATCAATGTTTTGTTCCCAGAGCCACTTAGTTATCACTTTTGCCTTATGACAAGGTGCTCCATCATGCTGGAAAAGGCATTGTTCGTCACTAAACTGTTCCTGGATGGGAGAAGTTGATCTCGGAGGATGTGTTGGTACCATTCTTTATTCATGGCTGTGTTCTTAGGCAGAATTGTGAGTGAGCCCACTCCCTTGGCTGAGAAGCAACCCCACACATGAATGGTCTCAGGATGCTTTACTGTTGGCATGACACAGGACTGATGGTAGCGCTCACCTTGTCTTCTCCGGACAAGCTTTTTTCCGGATGCCCCAAACAATCGGAAAGGGTATTCATCAGAGAAAATTACTTTACCCCAGTCCTCAGCAGTCCAATCCCTGTACCTTTTGCAGAATATCAGTCTGTCCCTGATGTTTTTCCTGGAGAGAAGTGGCTTCTTTGCTGCCCTTCTTGACACCAGGCCATCCTCCAAAAGTCTTTGCCTCACTGTGTGTGCAGATGCACTCACACCTGCATGCTGCCATTCCTGAGCAAACTCTGTACTGGTGATGCCCGATCCCGCAGCTGAATCAACTTTAGGAGTCGGTCCTGGCGCTTGCTGGACTTTCTTGGGCGCCCTGAAGCCTTCTTCACAACAATTGAACCGCTCTCCGTGAAGTTCTTGATGATCCGATAAATGGTTGATTTAGGTGCAATCTTACTGGCAGCAATATCCTTGCCTGTGAAGCCCTTTTTGTGCAAAGCAATGATGACGGCATGTGTTTCCTTGCAGATAACCATGGCTGACAGAGGAAGAGCAATGATTCCAAGCACCACCCTCCTTTTGAAGCTTCCAGTCTGTTATTCAAACTCAATCAGCATGACAGAGTGATCTCCAGCCGTGTCCTCGTCAACACTCTCACCTGTGTTAACGAAAGAATCACCTACATGATGTCAGCTGGTCCTTTTGTGGCAGGGTTGAAATGCAGTGGAAAAGTTTTGGGGGGATTCAGTTCATTTGCATGGCAAAGAGGGACTTTGCAATTAATTGCAATTCATCTGATCACTCTTCATAACATTCTGGAGGATATGCAAATTGCCATCATACAAACTGAGGCAGCAGAAAATAAAAATCTCAAAACTATTTGTCCACATCCCAGAGCCTCATTAAATATGCATGAGAGCTTCTCTGTGCCGAAGGACTTAACATTGGCTGTGATGTGGGTGGGGGAGGGTGAAATTAATATTTGTGTCATTCTCAAAACTTTTGGCCACAACTGTACATTATGTGACTGTGTGGATACGAGTCTGACATGATCAGATAAAATAACACAAACTTTATTAATTCCAGAGGGGAAACTGGTCTGTCAATCAGTCATGTGTCTCAGTATCCATTAGGAAAATATTATTACATCCATGTCATACTAGTACTAAGCTTATCTACTGTATGGCTATTGAACGCCAGGTCACTTCTAAAGATCACATCTGAATATTTATGATTTGATAGAGGGGACAGACAGTGATTTAGAATTGGGGACAAACTGTAAGTGTAGCCCATGTGACTGTCTCTGGCCCACTGTGTCCCTCTGACTGCTGCCAAATTCTTCCCCAGCTGTTTTGACTGCAGCAGCTTGGAAGAACATCTGCATATCAGACTTGATATATTGTTATCCCTTCAATATTGAGACAAATCTTGTCCCATATTTGGAGCTCTCAGGTCTTCGGTCCACTGGGAAAGTTCTAATTAGGACATATACTTAGCTTGCTCCAGTGTGTGTGCATTCTGTGGAAAATATCACTTTAGACATCACAATGCAAATATGTCAACTGGTTAAGCAAACATCATTCATCAGTTGTAGTATGGCAAATGTTCCTGACTTTGGTTTTGGCTCTGACTTTAATCAAAATAACCATTACTGTAAACCTGGAGTACAGTGACCTCTGGTTTGCTTGCTTTTCTCTAGTCATGACACAATTCCAGCCAAGACCATTTAGCACTGCTTGTAATGAATGGCTTTGTGTTTTCCCCTGGCTCATTGCATGTGCTTAGAGGGAGATTACAAGTTCCCTGCTTGTCTGTGAGGACACAGGGGACAGTGTCCTAGCAAACACTGATTATTTAGTCTAGCGCTACAGTGGGCCGAGAAGCACGAGCGATGATTGGTTTCTTCTAGCTTTGAAAACTGAGATCTGCTTTCAGAGGTGGATCATCCACTTTAAACCAGCAACCACTTATTCCATATGTGATCGGCTAGATTCAGAAACCGAGTCTACTGTGCATCAGATGACTGTGTTGGCCCGCTGAGCTAAAGCCTAGGCATTACACGAGTCTTCAGGTCTCAGGCAAGGTTACACATCACATGGGCATTGCACGTATATGTTTCTTTGTGTTGCTGTCGTTCTGCTGAGGTGAAAAGAAGGTTCCCTCCTGTTCTTCACTTCTGACTCGAGCTTAACACAGTGGACTCAACTCATCATCTGTGTGTGGAATTCCAGCTCCACCTACCTCCACTTATAGATACAGACTGGAAGGCATCAGGAAAGGATGTGCTCCTGGATGGAAGTCAACATTGGGGCTTAGGCTTTCCAGTACATACTGGATGAGTATCTCACTTGGATGCACAGTAGCACATATCAGCCCAAATCTAGGTGAAAATTATGACGGCAGTGTCTGGCATTCCTCGCAGCTGCTGTTTGTATGGCACCTGTGCAACTACTGGGTAAACCCATACAAATTGCTGGCTGGTTGGAGCAGCCATTTTAGAGCTAATATCTCCACAGTGGTACAGCATCGCCTTAACATCAAATGATTCATGGAAAATGAAGCATGGAAATGAACCTCATAGATCTCATAACCTCACTGTTCACACTGGCTCTGTGCCAATAAAAGTTGTTGTCCCTATGGGTGTGTTCTGTATGCTTATACATTCCAACGCTGCTTCTTTAACCCTGTTTCTGAATGGGGAGAATGTGGCAAGTGTTGTCCTGTCGACAGTGTGAGGCCTTGGTGGCCGGACGGTTAGGAGTACAGTGGAGGGGGACTGGGAATAACAAGAGCTGATCCTGGTTCAGAATCCATATGGAGTACAGTCGGAGAACAGTGGAATTGTGCTGGGTGTCAGTTGACCAGAAGCTGATTCCTGATCAGTTTCCATTGAGAGGGCCAATGTTTAGACGGCATTCCCAGCCGCGTCCTCAGAGCATGCGCAGACCAGCTGGCTGGTGTGTTTAAGGACATAATTACTCAATCCTTATCCCAGTCTGCTGTTCCCACATGCTTCAAGAGGGCCACCATTGTTCCTGTTCCCAAGAAAGCTAAGGTAACTGAGCTAAACAACTACCGCCCCGTAGCACTCACTTTCGTCATCATGAAGTGCTTTGAGAGACTAGTCAAGGAACCTATCACCTCCACCCTACCTGACACCCTAGACCCACTCCAAATTGCTTAGCGACCCAATAGGTCCACAGACGACGCAATCGCAACCACACTGCCCTAACCCATCTGGACAAGAGGAATACCTATGTGAGAATGCTGTTCATCGACTACAGCTCAGCATTTAACACCATAGTACCCTCTAAACTCGTCATCAAGCTCGAGACCCTGGGTCTCGACCCCGCCCTGTGCAACTGGGTCCTGGACTTCCTGACAGGCCACCCCCAGGTGGTGAGGGTAGGTAACAACATTTCCACCCCGCTGATCCTCAACACCGGGGCCCCACAAGGGTGCGTTCTGAGCCCTCTCCTGTACTCCCTGTTCACCCACGACTGCGTGGCCATGCACGCCTCCAACTCAATCATCAAGTTTGCAGACGACACTACAGTGGTAGGCTTGATTACCAACAACGACGAGACGGCCTACAGGGAGGAGGTGAGGGCCCTCGGAGTGTGGTGTCAGGAAAATAACCTCACACTCAACGTCAACAAAACAAAGGAGATGATTGTGGACTTCAGGAAACAGCAGAGGGAGCACCCCCCTATCCACATCGACCGGACAGTAGTGGAGAAGGTGGAAAGTTTTAAGTTCCTCGCTGTACACATCACGGACAAACTGAATTGGTCCACCCACACAGACAGCGTTGTAAAGAAGGCGCAGCAGTGCCTCTTCAACCTCAGGACGCTGAAGAAATTTGGCTTGTCACCAAAAGCACTCACAAACTTCTACAGATGCACAATCGAGGGCATCCTGTTGGGCTGTATCACCGCCTGGTACAGCAACTGCACCGCCCACAACCGTAAGGCTCTCCAGAGGGTAGTGAGGTCTGCACAACGCATCACCGGGGGCAAACTACCTGCCCTCCAGGACACCTACACCACCCGATGTCACAGGAAGGCCATAAAGATCATCAAGGACAACAACCACCCAAGCCACTGCCTGTTCACCCCGCTATCATCCAGAAGGCAAGGTCAGTACAGGTGCACCAAAGCAGGGACCGAGAGACTGAAAAACAGCTTCTATCTCAAGGCCATCAGACTGTTAAACAGCCACCACTAACATTTAGTGGCCGCTGCCAACATACTGACTCAACTCCAGCCACTTTAATAATGGGAATTGATGGAAATTATGTAAAAATGTACCACTAGCCACTTTAAACAATGCCACTTAATATAATGTTTACATACCCTACATTACTCATCTCATATGTCTATGTATATACTGTACTCTATATCATCTACTGCATCTTGCCATCTTTATGTAATACATGTATCACTAGCCACTTTAAACTATGCCACTTTATGTTTACATATCCTACATTACTCATCTCATATGTATATACTGTACTTTATACTATCTACTGCATCTTGCCTATGCCGTTCTGTACCATCACTCATTCATATATCTTTATGTACATATTCTTTATCCCTTTACACTTGTGTGTATAAGGTAGTAGTTGTGGAATTGTTAGGTTAGATTACTTGTTGGTTATTACTGCATTGTCGGAACTAGAAGCACAAGCATTTCGCTACACTCGCATTAACATCTGCTAACCATGTGTATGTGACAAATAAAATTTGATTTGATTTGCTTTTAAACTATGACCCTCATTAAGCTCAGTGAACCTATATTTCTCTTGGCTCAAACAGCAGTGATTGGATATCTGGCTTAGATTAGTAACAAGAGCACGTTCTACAGTAGTAGGGAACTAACCAAGCTCAGAAAGAATGTCACTCTCTGACAGGTGTTGTATCTATGAGAGAATGAGTAAGCTATGGTGTAAGGTATGGATAAACAGTAGCCCTGTGTGTTGTGTTTCATAAAGCTAAGTTACAACCGCATTGAACTCTGAACTGTTGAGAGGACAACTTATTTTACCGCTAGTCACGCTGTGTTCCTACCATGACCTTTCTGTTCTGTCCAGGGCCCAGGCATTCCTCAGAAAGACTGAAGCACTGCATGATCGATGGTCTGTTTGTGTCCATTTCATACATGCTCCGACTTCCAATCAAGCTTCTTATTTGGGCGTTGTCTGTCTGTACCTGACCCTTCAACCCAAAAGCACATGGCCCTGTACTTTCAACACACCGTCAGAGTTCCTGCCAGGTATTCAGGGCTGTAATGGAAAAGAAAACAAATAAGGTATTGAGGGAGAGATGCTGTTGAAACAAACTTTCTTTGGGTTGGGCTGGGTCATCTCTAGGTTATGTTAACAACATTTCTCAACGTGTCATATTTTTCTGTTGAGGTCAAATACTTGACCACAAGAATGTCTCTATGTACTGTAGCTGTCTCTCAAACTGGTGAAGGGTATTACCATGTCACTACTGTGACTCCTGCCTCAAATCATCCCCTCACTGTTAAGAAGCTCAGAGTAATACAGAGAGAACACTGTTGAAAGAAGCCACTCAAAGCCCCATTATCTCACTTAATGTTAATCACGCCTAGGTCATTTTTGAGAAATTAGACGAGTCCTTTGTAGATATAACAACTACCACATCTCCCTTACAGGTCGAAGAATAGGTGTGAAGGAGGTGGTTCAGTGAATGGCCTCATCTGAGATCAGAATACCTGCCTTAGCTGCATTTAGCTCAGGAGCTGCCTTTAGCTCAGCAGTCTTGTGGTATGCAAGAGACCAAGGTTGGAACCCAGTTGGTAAGCTTGTGTCCAGGTGTTTCTCTGCTTCTGCTCCTGGTTAGCTCCCCTTATAAATGACAGAGCTGCCTTAGTCTGCGGTCCTGAAGGCTGAGAGAGGGGGCTTTTATAAGGAGCAGACCACAGCTCCTGAACTCTCAGGCCTGCTGCGGCACATATGCCCTGACACTTTGAAATCTGACCACCCTACCCTATAGCCAAGCCCTATAGACACACCTGGCTCTTTGAAAAGAGGGGGCATCTATAACGAGGGACATACCTGAGATTACCGGTGTCAGAGGTTTAAAGGTTTTCACCTGGTTTCACATAGGGACATCTGCTGCAGTTTACACTCTAGTTGTCTCCCACAAACCTGGGGCAAGATAGTTTAACCTATGTAGACATGTTAACAATATGCAGTAAGTGTAGTATTTTACATGACCTATAGCCACTGTGTCAATGTATCTGACTATATTGTATACTGTAGACCTATGCCACTGCGTAAATACTGCAACGTGTGCTGAGTTTGACTGACCTCCTGGTCTCAACAACGGAAACCATATTCACCCGCTCAACGGGAAATTCTGGATCTATTGTATTTTAGGCCTTCTTTTGGTTGCCATTGGTTTAATGAGTCATTCAACTACTCAAAATGCTATCTCTCCTCTTCTCACTTTCTCTGTCCTTTCTCTTCAGCCCTTTACCCATCAGCTTTTAGAGTGAAGCGTGGCACACACTCATTGGTCAACCCCACCTTCCAGAACTCTGTGGAAGATGTTAACCTGCTGTTTGAGGTGAGTCAAAAATAGCCATCTCTGCTTAAATTACATTAATGAGCTTAAAGGGGATTTAATTCATTGTGAATGTTACATGGAAACAAGAAGATTGTTGTCAGATAAAGTTAAATCTTCCACAAACGTAAAGTTTTATTGCAGGCTCTCAGTCTGTAACAGTCTGGCTCTTCTCTCCGACCCACAATGAATCATCCAGAGACCCTCCTCTCAGATCATTTTGTCGTTAATACTTAATAATGTTCTGACAGTGAACTCCATATCCCAGAGGCCCCTGCTTCTTCTCGTTGTTGAGCGAGACCATATCCACTGTGGGCACAACCCAGATTCATCCACACATATTAGAGCTGATATGTTGGAGCCCAAGGAGCAAACATTATGTCTGGACATATACCGCTCAACCATCCTCCGCTCTGATGTTTAAGTGGAAAACATGGACACAGAGGTTAAAGGTTATTGAATCTTTGTGAATCCTGTGGGGTAGCAGCAAAACATGTTGCATCAGAATCAATGCCACTCAAGCTTTTATATTCGCCATTGCTTCTAAATAAAATATCTTAGGCATCACAAGTCAAAAATACCTGAAAGCTCCTCTCTTGTGCTTTTGGGAAGAATTCTTAACTTTCAGAAACTCTGTTAGTTACTTAAGTGGGTTGTAGGTCGCAGAGGGGCCCCTTTCTCCATACTGTAGCAAACTCTTCTATCAGTCCTTGTCAGTGCCGCATCTCAAATCGACCCCTAGACCCTGCACTTATGGAGATCTGAGAGTGCATAGGGTCTAAGGGTTGATTTGGAATTGGGCATTACAGTATGGGAAGAGGCTACATTTCTACTGTTTGTTATGACAGAACTCAGAACATCGCTGAGCAAACAACGGAAACCAAGAAGTGCGTGTGCAGTAAGCAAAGTTGGAGAGCTCTTGTCTTCAGCAGTGGGCCTATGTGTGTAGGTGTGTGTATCCCTCAGAGTTCCATTCAGAGAGAGAAGTGAAAGTTAAAGACGAATTGAATGTTTGACTCCTCTTCTCCTACTAATTGAAGAGCTGAAACATTTCCTGTTTGATGTGAATCTTGTGGGTACTACCGCTCGTCGTGCTGCAGGGACATGGAGGTTGGAGGTGGGAAGGGCAGAGGCAGAGAAGCTGTAGGCAAAGTGAACAGTCCTCATGGGTTCAAACTTTCTGAATTTCATACAGTTGAACTTGGGCAACGAGAGTCATGGTTGGAGCAGGAACGTAGTTTTGACCTACTGGGAAAGGGAAGCTGAAGCCTTAGGCAGCAGCCGTCATCAGTAGCAGTGTGTGGGTAAAATCACTGGGGAAAAAGCCATATTACAACCTATGTGTTGTGAGAATTTATTTGGTTGCTCTATGACCTGTTAGTTCATATGCCTTGCCACCGTGATATATTGATAAATAGGCCTAAGGCCGAGTCAATAAGAAGACACAGTGGCAGAATAAATTCAACCACACATTTGTTTCATCACAAAACCGGAGAGCATCCTCTATGCGGTGAAGTCCACAAAGCATATTGAATGTAACCAACAGTTACATGAACTACACCATGGTCAAGCAAAAGAATGTTTCTGGAATTTTCAGACTACTTAACAACTATTTATTTAGAACCACGGAGAGTTACTGCAAGTCACAAAGAAAACTGGAGCTGCCTCCACTATTCCAGCACCATTTCATCTTCAACATTTCAACATTATCAAATCACCTATGCTTAGTCTAATACAGTGACAACTAAAATACACCAAAAACAATCTAGTCCAATCAACGTAATGTGGCGTACAGCAGGTCAGCCACCCGGGGGAGACTCGTCGAGGCGATGGCTCCATCTGCTGGGTGTGCCAGGTCTCGACGGGTTCTCCGGCCAGGACTAATTGGCGCTGATTGGGAGTTGGTGAGTAATCAAGGGCTGATTGGTCACAAGCTGTGCAAGGCCCATAAAGCTGCCAGAAGGGCAGCACACAGGGAGAGAGTGGGGAAGAAAGGACTCCCGTATAGTTGGGGACGGTTACAGAGGGAACAGGAGTGAGTGCAGTTGTGATCCCGATAGGATACCGCAAGACCCAGAGCCCAGAAGACGGTATCCCGGAGAGGGTCTCATAGGGGATTTTAAAAAAAAGATGTATTATTTAAATAAACAGCCTTGAAACCGAGTTTATCCTACTCTGTCCGTGTCTGATCTGTGTCAACGTCTTGACCAAACCCCCTGGTCTTCCATAGTGAGCTAAATATGATGTGGCTTCCCATGGTTTTGATTTCTCTGTGTGTGTGTGTGCGTGCGCGCTTGTACATGCATGCAAGTAGAAAAAACACATTGACTCACCCTACTTGTAGAGAAACGCCAATGCGATCCTCTCTTTCATGTTGACGAAACGGTCTATACAGTACATGCTTTTATTTTTCGTTGTCCTAGGCTAACTGGCTAAAATGCTTACTCGCTAGCCTAACTTCCTTTCATGGTCAAAAAAAATGCTTACTCGCTAGCCTAACTTCCTTTCACGGTCTATACAGTACATGCTTTTATTATTTGTTGTCCTAGGCTACCTGGCTAAAATGCTTACTCGCTAGCCTAACTACCTTTCATGGTCAGTTAACATTAGCCTTCTACATTTAGCTACATATTGAACTTCCATCCTCTCAGGTCAAGGGCAAAATGTATGAATTTATCATTGGATCAGAATCGCGGTTATAATAATTTGCCAGTATGATGAATATATGATGTAAAACAAGTCCACCGGAGGACAACACAATGAAATGTAACAATTGAAGTTGTTTTTTGTCAATGATGTTTGGGTCTCAATGTGATAGAAGTGAAGCCAAATCCAAACTGGCTTCCCCTGACACTTTCTTTTGGTGTGCCAAGACCATTAACAGTTTAGCTCAACTCTGATTGGCTAATATTTTATCATTTTTATCAAGGGAGGCCAAATGCCAAACAATTTTTGACCAGACATCATCAGATAGATGGCCTACATATACAGAGAGAAAGGGGCGCAGTTTCACTCGCTCTAATGCTTTCTCCGGTGAGATACATTCCACTGAAATAAAATTCTCAAAGACCGAGACAAAAGATTTTTTTAAATTACACTTTTTTTCTCTGATAATTTTTTGGGGAAGCCTGGCTTCCCTTGGCATCCATGAATACATGCCAACGGGAGTCAGGTTACTCAATGTTAACTGTCCCTCTATCCATGGAAGGAACAGAAACTTATTTTTAAGGGCTTAATTATTGAGTGTTTAGTCTGATTCCATAAGGCAGCAAACATATTTTTAATGTATTGTATACCCCCTGGTGGTAAGAGCTTGACTTGTATTCCAGTTATACCATCGGTGGTGCATGAGGTGAGTTTCACCATGACTGTTTGGAAATCGCTCTGTTGATCGAATCATTCAATCAGTCAATTGATTAAATCAATCAAACCATCTCAGAACATGAAGGTATTGAGATGACAGATGGACATATGAAAAGTGGATCTGATAGAACCTGTAAAGAATCTAATACAACTGTGTCTGTCTTCTAGATCCTGCTGGCAGGCCTGCAGATCGAGGGTGAGGACAAGCCCTTCGTGATCCCAGACATGGAGCTGGCGTCTCTGAGGACGGTCCAAAAGCTGGAGGTTATCTGTGAGGACGTCCTGCCCAAGAGACTATCCGAGATCAGACGTCTGACCTCCCACCTGTCCCAGCGCAGAGGTGCCCTGAGCAGGGAGGACTTTGAGCGCACAGTGCTCACTATGGTGTACACTGCCCAGACTCTGGCTCATACCACCTCCCAACACCAGAAGGCGCTGTGGGGAGACGCCCTGCTGCAGCTGTTCAGGGCCATACAAGAAGATCTGACGCCCCCACCCAGGACACCTCAGCACAACTAGTGTTATGGACATGTGGACACATTCTTTTAGATACTGTAATATACTGATCATTTTATACTGTAACACAAGTCACTTTTTGGCAGAGAATTTGAAGGATGTTTTCTATTGAGTTGTATTGTATTATCAAAATGGCTGTTCTGATAATGTAATGTGTTTGGTTATGATCAAATGATATGATCTAATCATATTGAAAGGAGGATGTGGGAAAAGGAGGGATGTGAACTATATCTTGTTCATGTTCTATCTACCGGATTCCGCCTTGTTCCAGGACTTCAGACGTAATCAAACATTTAAAATATTTTATCAGTCACTCTGTCATCGAGATTCATACCAGGTCTTTATCAAATCTTCTTTCAGCTGTTTATCACAATCACATAATCTTTACCCAGCACAGTCCCATGGCGAAAGGGAGCTTCATGAAAAAGTTGTCCTATGAGGTGCAGAAATATTGTATTGAACTGTAACATTGCTTTGGATGAAGACAGGGCTATCAATTTGCTCAGCTTATTTCTCTAATTGATATTATAATAAAATAATGATCAATATATATGTTTTTAACTGTACCATGTTATGACCATGTTATGATCCAACCTATCCTGATGCAGGACGGATTCACAGGTTTTACGCACCAACAATACCTTTTGGAGAGCACTATGGTCCTCTTTTGATATGACCTTGTTCTGAATATGTGCAAATGAGGGATATGGCTATAGAATGTTCACTCACATTTGCAAAAAACGTGGGGAGGGATTTGCCTCAGTCTCAACCAGTTTTTATTTTGGAAGTAGAGGATTTTAGCTGCTCTAGCCTGCAGGGAGGATGTCTAGCTCTTCTGGTGGTCACACATAATGGCAGGGGTGAGTCCATGCCCCATGCTCCTGGTAGAGCCCACTAGAGCCCTCATTGATGAGAAACTACAGATTGTGGTGAAGAATGTTTTTCCCCCCAAAATAAGATGACCCTTCGTTCCTTTCAGCGCTCTGATGGGATGCGTTCGGCCATTATGCCAGTGATGAAACGGGGATGGTCAAAGGCAAGAACAACTATGTTTTTGGGCTTGGGTTCCTACTTGTTGTTTTGCCAGATGTTACTATTTATGGTTGTTATACTTCATGCAAAAATATTTTTTTACAGTACAGTATTTTGACTTGTTTATCAACTGTACAAATTGCTATAGTAAAGCAACTGAGCTGTGTTATTGTACTGTATCGTGTGTGAAGTTGCCGAGGACATCCGTTTCAGCGGTTCTTATGTGGGCTTAGAGTCCATGGGTTTACTGTGGATCATAAGGCCAGTGTCTGGCAGTGAAACAGGACTCCGGTACACACACACACACACACACACACACACACACACACACACACACACACACACACACACCAAATTACATAAGATATGCCTCTGCTCCAGTATGAATTCTGAATTATTTTCACTTAGCTCTCCCTACATAGTTGACTGTTTCTTTTCTCTCTGTAACACTGTAAACAATTATTTTACAGGTGCTCTGTAAACACAACCCTATTTTCCAACATATGTTTTGATAATTCAGCCCAGATGTATGGTGTGTTTTCCCTTTCAGATTGTCCCTTGTGTCAATAGCTGACAAGTACAACACGTGAGTGTGTTTTAACCTATTCTAAAGCAATGGTAAATGACCAAATTTGGAATGCACTGAAATTATAGTTGTATTTTGCTCAAATCTCTAGAAATATGCACAAGATGCACTTTGATGAGAACAACCATTTGATCTGGAGAGACATGATCCAGCCCATCACTGAGAGTGGCCCTAAAGTAGAGGTGATGGTATCTTTCAGACTGCATTGTATGCCCACTATACTGTATGTATTTGTACAGTGAGGAACTGACATGTGTTTGGACCTCTTTTTTCAGCCCCTAGGTCAGGAGGTTAAAGTGTCCATTACTGATGGTCATTGGAGAAGCTGACCAGAACTGTGCCACTGCAGGATGTAAGTACTGCACATTTGAGTTATTTAGTAGACACTCTTGTCCAGAGCAACATACAGGAGCAATTAGTGTTAAGTGCCTTGCTCAAGACATATTTTTCACCTAGTCACATCAGGGATTCAAACCAGCAACCTTTCAGTTAATGGCCCAACACTGTTAACCACTAGGCTACCTGCCACTACCTGATAATGCATACATAGACCTATATTGATTACAGTATAAGTTGGCACACTAAAAGGCCTTTCCCAGATATCACCTGACCTCTGACCTCTATGCACAGATGCGCAGTACAGTATGTTGGAGAGGGCAGGGAACGGTCACCTGCGGACAACTGTGTCCTACCCTGGGGCTGGTCACCTGATCAAACCTTTCTACTCCCCTCACTTCCGCTCCAGCACCTTCCTTAGGCTTTACACCAAGAACAGGGTCAAAGGTGAGGGATTTTACAGAGCATCTCTCATCTGCTCTTACTTACTGTACGGCTAGATCAAGGACTCAGTCGATAGTATCACTAGACATTACACATTACATTACAAGTCTGTGAAAGGGATTGTTTTCCATTAGTATTTTTACCCTACTGTAAAACTGTGATGTGTTGTTGCAGTGATCATGTTGTGGGGAGGGAAGTCCAAATGGAGGAGGATCCTGGAGTTCCTTCAGAAGAACCTGTACCAAAGACAGGACCCCTCTGTCCCCTCAGAGCTGTGAGATCTTCCTGGACTATCTCCATTATAGTTGTCGCTTCTCTAGCTTCATTATCTGTCAGGGCCCTATTCTTGAAATTAAAGAGAGACAATATTGGTTGGATTTGTTTTTATTCACCAGGTGGCAGCATTGTACAGTCTCTTAAATGACTGGTGTGCTGCTCGTAGTTGTCATAGTAGTCAATGTCCTGCCAATGACAAGGAGGAAGAAGAGGAGATGGTCGACATCGGCCTTTCATCAAAGTCCTTATGGAGAACCCTTTCTGTTTAAAGACCTTGGGTTAGACCTTGGCTGCTCGGTCACGGTTGAGTTGCGGTCTTCCAGCCAGCCTGGTTTGGATTCCAAACTCCTGTGAGGTGATATGAAGTGTTATTGATATCAGCTGAGTTGGAGAGAATGAACACCGCTGCCTTTAACTCTTATCAACTGCATAACTTTTTAATTTTTTAGATGTCACCCATATATTCTCACTTCAGATCACTCCATTCTGGCAAAGGGGACTGATGGCGTAAACATCTCCATGTGTTGCTCATATATTAAACCAATAGCCTGGTCCCAGATCTGTTTGCGCTGTGTTGCTCCTATGGTCATTGTCATCCCAAACATCGTCATGCACAAACAGATCTGGGACTACGTAGGCTACTAAACCAATGCCTTCTCTAGTGAGGAAGGATAAAATCCCAATTTGGCAACCTGCCGTGCTATTAAACCAATGCCTTCTCTAGTGATGAAGGCTAAATACCCAATCTGGCATCCCGCCGTGCCATTAAACCAATGCCTTGTGTAGTAGTTTAAGAATAAATACCCAATCTGGCATCCCGCCATGCCATTAAACCTTTACAGACTCAGTGGAGTATACCCTCAGCCTTAATTTCTCGGGAAGCCTTATGGTGTGACTTGCCCCCCCCCCCCCCCCCCCTTATTATTATGAGGAGGAAGTAATCCAGCGCCTGTATCCCATGCATCAGACCCACGCTCCGGCTCCGCCATGGAAAATATTCCACTGGCAGCCCCTCAGCACGGCCCATATGGACCAAATTCCTCCTTTTGAAACTCCATTGAAAGAATATGTTCATTTTGTGAGCCCGAAAAAAAAGGGGAGTAATAGATAAAAGCGATTTTAAAAGAAAACATTTCTATTACTCATTGTCACACATGGCGGCGGGAGAGAAGAGGACGAAGGGGAGGGCTTTAGAGACGCAGTCAGAGACTCCAGATGTTGGGTTCAGAGGTTCTGGTTTATGAGCTATAGAGCCAGGCACAGTGTGAGGCTATTACCCAGATAATGATGCCACCTAGTGACCATGGCAACGTACAAATCCTGTAACTCTCTGGTTAGGGTCCATGCCATGTTAAGTGGGCAGCCCACAGAACACTAGATCTAGAATCCCTACTCCCCAGGGGCTGATAGTGAGGTAGGATTTTAGAAATGTGGCCCACCCACTTTTAGTGGGGAGGTGGAAGGGAGGGTTGAAATACTTCCCTGTCCATCCATAGAGTTTTGACAGAATGATATAGCATATATAATGGCTAGGGAGCCTGGCTTTGACAGTGAGAGGGGAGAGGGGTGATGATGCCAACGTTGTGTGCGCTTGCGTGCTTGAGTGTGTGTTAGTTTCCTATGTGTTAGTCAGGGAATGGGATGCCTCAGTGTATCCAACAGCCAATTACACAGTATGAGGAGGGTAGTGCCTAACCCATAACAAACAATACTTGAACAGCCTGCATGAACTCATGAGATCAGCCTGATATTAAATTAACACACTGCCACTACTTGGAATCATGTCACCAAGAATAGATAAAACTACGTCTCAAAACAGATCAAATAAATAAAAGCTATTTAGCACATTTAGGTATGCCATGCGTTCATTTGATTGGGTTAATATATGCTTCTGTCGCTGTTTTTGCCCTTAAAACTGAGTATCACAGCAGACTGTCAATCTAATTCTTGCCAAGCACTTGCTCGCTTTGATGTGGTTTCTTGGGGAAGGCTTCTCCTCCAAAACCCCATAATAATCAGTAACCGAAGCGGCCACATTTATCACAGCTCTTGGAATTCTGACATTCTGCTCCATGTTCCCACACAATGAATTTGTTGTGCATAGCACCCCTGACACAGTCGATAAGCGATGGGAGATCGTTGTCAAGGAGGGAGTGATGAGGCTTAGGCATGAGGTGGTTCTCTCTTACTCCCCCTACAGCTCTTATCTAGTATTGTTGTGTAGAGGTGCTGGGTTCTCATGAGAGTTCTGGTATTGTTGTGTAGAGGTGCTGGGTTCTCATGATAGTTCTGATATTGTTCTGTGGGGTGCTGGGGTCTCATGATAGTTCTGGTATTGTTGTGTAGAGGTGCTGGGTTCTCATGATAGTTCTGGTATTGTTATGTAGAGGTGCTGGGTTCTCATGAGAGTTCTGGTATTGTTGTGTAGAGGTGCTGGGTTCTCATGATAGTTCTGATATTGTTCTGTGGGGTGCTGGGGTCTCATGATAGTTCTGGTATTGTTGTGTAGAGGTGCTGGGTTCTCATGATAGTTCTGGTATTGTTATGTGGAGGTGCTGGGTTCTCATGAGAGTTCTGGTATTGTTGTGTAGAGGTGCTGGGTTCTCATGAGAGTTCTGGTAGTGTTGTGTAGAGGTGCTGGGTTCTCATGATAGTTCTGGTATTGTTATGTAGAGGTGCTGGGTTCTCATGATAGTTCTGGTATTGTTGTGGAGAGGTGCTGGGTTCTCATGATAGTTCTGGTATTGTTGTGTAGAGGTGCTGGGTTCTCATGAGAGTTCTGGTATTGTTGTGTAGAGGTGCTGGGTTCTCATGATAGTTCTGGTATTGTTGTGTAGAGGTGCTGGGTTCTCATGAGAGTTCTGGTATTGTTGTGTAGAGGTGCTGGGTTCTCATGAGAGTTGTGGTAGTGTTGTGTAGAGGTGCTGGGTTCTAATGAGAGTTCTGGTATTGTTATGTAGAGGTGCTGGGTTCTCATGAGAGTTCTGGTATTGTTGTGTAGAGGTGCTGGGGTCTCATGAGAGTTCTGGTAGTGTTGTGTAGAGGTGCTGGGTTCTCATGATAGTTCTGGTATTGTTGTGTAGAGGTGCTGGCTTCTCATGATAGTTCTGGTATTGTTGTGTAGAGGTGCTGGGTTCTCATGAGAGTTCTGGTATTGTTATGTAGAGGTGCTGGGTTCTCATGATAGTTCTGGTATTGTTGTGTAGAGGTGCTGGGTTCTCATGAGAGTTCTGGTATTGTTATGTAGAGGTGCTGGGTTCTAATGAGAGTTCTGGTATTGTTATGTAGAGGTGCTGGGTTCTCATGAGAGTTCTGGTATTGTTGTGTAGAGGTGCTGGGTTCTCATGAGAGTTCTGGTAGTGTTGTGTAGAGGTGCTGGGTTCTCATGGGAGTTCTGGTAGTGTTATGTAGAGGTGCTGGGTTCTCATGAGAGTTCTGGTATTGTTGTGTAGAGGTGCTGGGTTCTCATGATAGTTCTGGTATTGTTATGTAGAGGTGCTGGGTTCTCATGATAGTTCTGGTATTGTTTTGTAGAGGTGCTGGGTTCTCATGATAGTTCTGGTATTGTTGTGTAGAGGTGCTGGGTTCTCATGATAGTTCTGGTATTGTTATGTAGAGGTGCTGGGTTCTCATGAGAGTTTTGGTATTGTTGTGCAGAGGTGCTGGGTTCTCATGATAGTTCTGGTATTGTTGTGTAGAGGTGCTGGGGTCTCATGATAGTTCTGGTATTGTTGTGTAGAGGTGCTGGGTTGTAATGATAGTTCTGATATTGTTCTGTAGAGGTGCTGGGTTCTCATGAGAGTTCTGGTATTGTTGTGTAGAGGTGCTGGGTTCTTATGATAGTTCTGGTATTGTTATGTAGAGGTGCTGGGTTCTCATGAGAGTTCTGGTATTGTTGTGTAGAGGTGCTGGGTTCTCATGAGAGTTCTGATATTGTTCTGTGGGGTGCTGGGTTCTCATGATAGTTCTGGTATTGTTGTGTAGAGGTGCTGGGTTCTCATGAGAGTTCTGGTATTGTTATGTAGAGGTGCTGGGTTCTCATGATAGTTCTAGTATTGTTATGTAGAGGTGCTGGGTTCTCATGATAGTTCTGGTATTGTTACGTAGAGGTGCTGGGTTCTCATGATAGTTCTGGTATTGTTGTGTAGAGGTTCTGGGTTCTCATGATAGTTCTGGTAAGGTCTGTTTCAACACAACCCACTGCAAGGGTCTTTAACTCAATTTGTCCTGGTGTAATCCTACCACAGGTGCTGGCTTCCCAAGGGGAAATGCTCATCCAGCGCGCGCGTGTGTGTGTGTGTGTGTGTGTGTGTGTGTGTGTGTGTGTGTGTGTGTGTGTGTGTGTGTGTGTGTGTGTGTGTGTGTGTGTGTGTGTGTGTGTGTGTGTGTGTGTGTGTGTGTGTGTGATTTAATAATATTTCTTCCCCATTTACACTACCATTCAAAAGTTTGGGGTCAATTAGAAATGTCCTTGTTTATGTAAGAAAATCGTATTTTCTGTCCATTAAAATAACATCAAATTGATCAGAAATACAGTGTAGACATTGTTAATGTTGCAAATGACTATTTATTGCTGATTTTGAATGGAATATCTACATAGGCATACAGAGGTCCATTATCAGAAATCATCATTCCTGTGTTCCAATGGCACGTTGTGTTAGCTAAGCCAAGTTCATAATTTTAAAAGTTTAATTGATCATAAGAAAAACGCTTTTGCAATTATGTTAGCACAGCTGAAAACTGTTGTTCTGATTTAAAGAAGCAATAAAACGGGCCTTCTTTAGACTAGTTGAGTATCTGGAGCATCAGCATTTGTGGGTTCGATTACAGGCTCAAAATGGCCAGAAACAAAGCACTTTCTTCTGAAACTCGTCAGTCTATTCTTTTTCTGAGAAATGAAGGCTATTCCATGCGAGAAATTGCCAACAAACTGAAGATCTCGTACAACACTGTGTACTACTCCCTTCACAGAACAGCACAAACTGGCCCTAACCAGAATAGAAAGAGGAGTGGGAGGCCCCGGTGCACAACTGAGCAAGAGGACAAGTACATTAGAGTGTCTAGTTTGAGAAACAGACACCTCAAAAGTCCTCAACTGGCACCTTCATTAAATAGTACCCGCAAAACACCAGTCTCAATGTCAACAGTGAAGAGGCGAATCAGGGATGCTGGCCTTCTAGACAAGTTTGGTAGATTACCTCCACGTTTCTCTCTACACCAACATTTTTTATCTCTACTGAACACACCCAACAGTTAATGCCCAAGGAGCAACAGCCTTATCACGCGCCCACACTGCCCCTTACTACCCAGTCCCCACAATAGACTCAGTGTATTAGTTATGTGGTTACAGCAATCTGCTTTTAATAGACTCTCTCACTTTGGACATTGTGCAAATGTATCTGCCATTCAGCCAGTTCATCACAGGCTAGGGTTTCTCTCCCCTTGTTGCTTGGCATCTTTATGGAGGCGCTTATCACACAACTGATTTTTCTATTGGTTGTCGTCCAAGGAGAAGCTCTAGTGTGATTTTCTTGGAAAGCTAAGGAGATAACTGTGAGTAATGAGTAAACAACTGGCTCCATGAGGTGTGCTGACTGGTGGAAAACACCTTGAGAATAAACATTGCGCAGATTTCCATCCTAGCATTTTCTCTGTTTAGTTAAGAATGAATCATTAAAAGGGTAAAGATGAAACAATAATAAAGCATAATCCCCGCCCTTGTTTCAGTAATACATTTAGCTGTGGGTTTGGGCTGGAGAAATGTAACCACTCTCAAATTCATAGACAGAGCTATGGATGCAAGGACTGACCATCCATGATATCAAAATTACAGTTTTAACTTTGTTTTGAGGCTATATAGTGTTTGTTTATATTACTTTGTTTACGAACATTGGAGTAATCAATACATGAATTAATCATTAATGTATAAGTTCAAAAATGGATGTAGCAATTGCAGATTGCCCCTTTAAGTGACTATAGTATCTGTGGTCAGCAGGCTCTGTTTTCTCTGTAGCCATCTTCGTATGGTTTTAATGTGCATCGTACTGTTGTGTCAACACATACAGGGAACCCAGTGTTAGGCCTCGACATACGGGGAATTCAAGCGTTTATTTCTCACAGAGTAAACCGTGAAATTAGGTGCATCAGTGTGCACATACAGTACCTGTGTGCTTGCGTGCGTGCGTGCGTTCGCGCATTCGTCTCTGTGTGTGTTCCCCTCAGACGTGCTCCAACCCACCCCTGAGCTGCCAGTCACCAGAGGCAGCAGGGTCATTATGTGTGTGTGTGTGAGTGTGTTCAGTGTGAAACTAGCTGTGAAGACGCGTGTGGCCCTCGGGGAGCCAACCTGATCCTGTGAGCCGTTTAGTCAAACTGCTTATCCTTCCATTTCAACACGCCATCTGATTTGTATTTCAGGGGAATGTCCACCTACAGTATGATGGACCTTAGTTGTATGACAGTCTCCACTTAATGACCTCATCAGTAAGAGACACATGTAACATAGCCTCCCTAGATCATCCCTTAGTGGTCACCGTTGGGTGGTGGTGTCACGTTTCTGACCGGTTTTCTGTTATTTTGTATGTGTTTGACGGTCAGGGCGTGAGTTTGGGTGGGTAGTCTATGTTATGTGTTTCTATGTTGGTTAATGGGGTGACCTGATATGGCTCTCAATTAGAGGCAGGTGGTTTCATTTCCTCTGATTGAGAGCCATATTAAGGTAGGTGTTTTCACACTGTTTGTTTGTGGGTGGTTGTCTCCTGTGTCTGTGTCTATGTACGTTGCGCCACATGGGACTGTTTTAGGTTTGTTTGTTTGTTTGTTTGTTTGGTTTATGTAGTCTGTTCCTGTTTCATGCGTTCTTCGTGTCATGTAAGTTCTTATGTTCAGGTGCGTCTACGTCGTTTGTTGTTTTGTAGTTTGTTAAAGTGTTTTTGTCTTTTTTCGTCTTTACTTAAATAAATCATGTCATATAACCACGCTGCGTTTTGGTCGAATCCCTGCTCCTCCTCTTCGGATGAAGAGGAGGAGGAAAGCCGTTACAGGTGGTGCCTAATGGGAGTGGTGCCTTATGGGAGTTTTAAGTGGTATCCATCTGACAAACATTGTTTGACCTAACACACCCCAGGCTTTATTCCACAACGGGGAAAGTATGTTTACTTGGATCACATAGTAGAAAGTAAAAAGCTGTTGGCTTGGTGAATCCCTCTTTCCCCTCCTTTCTTGTTAATGGTGTTTTTCAGGGGAACAGATGTGTTGACTGAGTCACATAAGGACTCTGCAGATGCTCTGGGTTGAGGAGTTGAAGCATTCGTGTCCTGGAGAATACATCACACACAGTAGGAGGGAGATGATGTGGTGATCAATGTGTCCACATGAGGATTCATGTAGAGAGAGAGAGAGGATACAGGTAAAGAGAAAGGGGGATACCTAGTCAGTTGTACAACTGAATGCCTTCAACTGAAATGTGTTTTCTGCACTTAACCCAACCCCTCTGTATCAGAAAGAGAGAGAGAGAGAGATACAGTGACTTCGGAAAGTATTCAGACCCCTTGACTTTTTCCAAATTTTGTTACATTACAGCCTTATTCTAAAATGGATTAAATAAATACAAATCTTCAGCAATCTACACACAACACCCCCATAATAAAAACAGAAATACCTTATTTACACAAGTATTCAGACCCGTCGCTATGAGACTCGAAATTAAGCTCAGGTGCATACTGCTTCCATTGATCATCCTTGAGATGTTTCTACAACTTGATTGGAGTCCACCTGGGGTAAATGCAGTTGATTGGACATGATTTGGAAAGGCGCACACCTGTCAATAAAAGGTTCCACAGTTGACAGTGCATGTCACAGCAAAAACCAAGCCATGAGGTCGAAGGAATTGTCGCTAGAGCTCCGAGACAGGATTGTGTTGAGGCTCAGATTTCCGTAGCATTGAAGGCTGTCAAGAACACAGTGCCCTCTATCATTCTTAAATTGAAGCAGTTTTGAACCACCAAGACTCTTCCTAGAGCTGGCCACCTGGCCAAACTGAGCAATCGGGGGAGAAGGGCCTTGGTCAGGGAGGTGACCGAGAACCTGATGGTCACTCTGGCAGAGCTTTAGAGTTTCTCTGTGGAGATGGGAGAAACTTCCAGAAGGACAACCATCTCTGCAGCACTCCACCAATCAGGCCTTTATGATAGAGTGGCCAGACGGAAGCCACTCCTCAGTAAAACGCTCATGACAGCCCACTTGGAGTTTACCAAAAGTCACCTGAAGACTCTCAGACCATGAGAAACAAGATTGTCTGGTCTGATGAAACTAATATTGAACTCTTTGGCCTGAATGCCAAGTGTCACGTCTGGAAGAAACCTGGCACCATCCCTACGGTGAAACATGGTGATGTCAGCATCATGCTGTGGGGATGTTTTTCAGCGGCAGGGACTGGGAGACTAGTCAGTATCGGAGAAAGATGAACGGAGCAAAGTACAGAGAGATCCTTGATGAAAGCCTGCTCCAGAGCGCTCCGGTTCATCTTCCAACAGAACAACGACCCTAAGCACACAGCCAAGACAACACAGGAGTGGCTTCAGAACAAGGCTCTGAATGTTCTTGAGTGGCCCAGCCAGAGCCCATACTTTGAACCCGATCCAACATCTCTGGAGAGACCTGAAAATAGCTGTGATTTTGTTTTTCTTATTCTTTATTATAACTTCAAAAAATGTTCTAAAAACCTGTTTTTGCTTTGTCATTATGGGGTGTTGTGTGTAGATTGATTTGAAAAAAACACAATTGAATCATTTTTAGAATAAGGCTGTAACTTCACAAATGTGGAAAAGGTCAAGGGGTCTGAATACTTTCCGAAGCCACTATATATCTTGGCATCACTGACAGACTTTACACTTTTGATCATGTTTTCTCCTATCTGTTAAATAGGCCTATGATTGATGCGTAATCAACTAAGATATGCATATAGCTCTAGGCCTTTGCTTTTACTGTTCCTGATCCCACTGATATATATGTGGGAGACATAGTGTATGTCCATATGCACAAAGCTCAACTTCAGCCCGGCCTTCATGATTCCCTCCCAATACAGCCGACTTGTAGTTTACCCAGGAAATCCTTGTCTGGTTAGGGTGCCAAGATTGCCCAGATAGAGGTTATCTAGCGAACATCTGCTCTTTGTCCTGAGCGTTGGCTTTGGTTCTCCTGCAGTGTGTTCAGTCTCATAGTCCAGACATGGAGTCCAGACATGGAATCAACACAGAACCCTAAACACATCATGATTAGATTAGAGGCTTTCTCTTTATGACATTCAAGTAATTACTTTACAACTTTGCGGTGACTCTCAAGGACACTTCGGTATGCTGATTATGCAGAACAGTAAATGTGTTAATTAATCTGGACCAGTATATGGCTTGAAGCGTAGAGTCCTGACCCAGTAACGGCTCCATAAACAAGTCCATGAGTCCATTAACGCTGTCGATACTGATATGGAGCCATTTATCTAGAAATACCGAGAATCAAATCTCACTGTTACTCCTTACAAAACGCTGACTCATTAAAACAGTAATAATAGGTTCTAGTGTCCATGACTCAACACATGCCATGCAGGGAACCTCTCATACATTTGCAGATGCAGCAATGGAAGAAGTGACCTCTGGCGCAGCGCCGGACACATGGCAGATGAACCTTGGTCCTCTCTGGGGCTGTAATGAGGAAGAAGGCCCATAGCGTGCTGGAGGAATATGAACCACAGGTTAATGTTGACAGAATCAATCAGAGCCTAGGTAGAATTACCTAAGCCTGTCCCGCCCGGGTCCCCAGGTCACCCATTCACGTAATTAGCAAAGTACTATTCATCTACAGAGGGACAGGGGCTTGGATACAGCTCCCTCAGCGCTCTGAGGCTGGGCCAAATAAATAGCTGGTATTAATACAGCCATGTACACACACACACACACACACACACACACACACATCTCTGGGATTAGAGCACAGGGGTGGGCATCCCATCGGCTCATCCCCTGTGGATTGGGCCATATTGATCTGGCCTGAAGTCATCCCATTTAAAACATGAGGGACTCAATAGGGCGGTCACACTGTTAGAGTAATATAACTGATTGGTACTGTTAGGTCAGAGTCCTGGGTGCAATTCAATTGTTGGACGTGGTAGTAAAAGATGGAGCAGCTTCAAGCAACATACTCAAAATATGCCTCTTCAATTGAGTGAAAGTGAATGGGAAAACTAGGGGGTAAGGATGGCTTGATTCAAAGCAAAAAAGCTCCCAGCACACTGCGCTTTCATAGTGTCACTTGTTTGTTTTGTGCCAAAGTTTCGACCTCACACCCGTAGCTTGTGGTGGGAGAACGGTCTGTGAGTGTGAGGGTGTTCTTGTTTGTTTTCTATTTACCCAATATGTATGTCTTATCGTCACCTTGCTCCCAGCCTTGCCTCATGTTGTCCACATGTGTTTCTAATCCAGCCTGCTGACTGCCTGATGGTTTGGTGTAATGAGCATATATCTTATGATGCAGAGCTGGCCTTAACACTGCAGCAACCCTCCCTCAGAGAATGAGCTCATATCTGAACTTCCAACATGAAGAACCAAACAAGCAATCTGTAAGTGATTCCAGGATATGGTCAGGGAGATATTGCAATCAGCGGGCTATACGGAAAGTCTAAGATCGTCAAGATGTACTGGTAAGAACGCTTTTGGAAATTGTGAAAAGTTGCAAGTTGTCTAGCGATTTACAGTATATCCACATACTGTATCATTAAATGAATGTGTATTTGATTGATGGTATTTTCTTATTTAATACCAGAAATTGTAGGACATTGTTATATGCAGTAAATACCTATGTACTCCTACTACTTGTTATTATCATACTTTACGGATTACATTTTTAAAAGCCTGGAATGAAAGGAATGGGTAAGTTTAAATGGTCACTTATCTCTTCATTTAGCTGTATCTGCTTCTTCAGCGGCTTTCAGTGGAGGGTTTCTGGTTACTAAGCTATTTTTAAAATGCCCAGAATAAAATAGCTATAGGGCCGTTTTTCTTTCACTATGAGAGGAGACAAAGGCAATGCCTTTCTAATTCAAAAAGTTAAGACTGGAATATGTTAAACCTAATCTGAAAAGACGTAACAATGGATAGGCAAGAGAACTCACTTCCTGTTTAAAATGCAGACACCAATCAGAAGTAGTACTTCTGCAGAGAAACCTATCCACCCACCAATAATGCAGTTATTGATTAACATGTCTGAGGCGCTCTTTGCTGCTGATTGGTCTGGTCTGAGGGGACCTCCTGATTGAATTGTGGACCCAACATAAATAATGGTCTGCTGGCATAGACCAAAAGAGCTTATGGAATGCAACTGGTAAGCGGAAATCAAGTGTCACTTTTCTCCTCTCTCCATTAATGCACTCGCTGCAGTTCCTTTTGACATGGGGAGGCGTGCAATCCTAGCAGAGCCTTCGCCTGTTAAAATAACATTCATCAACAAAGTAACAATGAGGCTGATAGCAGGCCTTTAAAATGAATTAAACCTAATTGAATTCCACTGTGCTGATGACAGAATGCATTCAGTTCCTGATTTAGGGCTGTGATTGGTCATGCACGCCTGTTGACCCCTGACCCCAGGAAGCATATAAAACAGCAGGATGTTTCCACAAGGCCAATTCATAAGTGCTGCGAGACACAGTGGCCAATATCCCCTCCCCTCCCTTCTCTGTGCTAGCCTGCCAGTCCACTCTAAACAGATACATTTGTCTTTGTTTCTACCTAATTTAGACAGCATGTGGAGGGAGGGACCACAATACACAGGGCCCCCTGCCTGCAGTTACTCATGGAAAATGAAGTCACCAGGTTAAATGAAAATGTATAGCTTCATTGATCATGTGATTTCTAGATAAAATACTCTGTCCTTGGTGAAGGGAAAGCATGGTCACAATGCAATTTCCTTTGTTTTGATTAGGGAGTGGGTTACATTTTGTCATGTTTGGCTGGATGTTAGAGGTTAAAAGCATTATTCCTGGTGACTGGCTTCTGTGCATCTATAGCAGTCTGTTGGTGGTTGGAAATGGATGGCTGTTGGAGTTGTAAGCTCTGGGATAGCCTGACCCTTGTTGATTTATGTTGCCTATCCTAAGAGGTTTACCTTATCTAATGCAAAGTTTTTTCTTGAACTTTGAACTTTCTATGAAACTCAAACCGCTTTGGTTGAGTTGAAAGTCAGACTAAACTCAACATTTATTTATATATTTTGATTCATTTGCTATCTAGATAGACATTTCAAATAACGTTGAGGTTGTTCATCTGTGGGCCATTCAGGTCTCCATCCATGTTGAAGCTATTGTTTTGGGGGAATGTGAGGCGTTTACATGTTCCAAGATGGATGGCACTGACTTTCCCTTGCTCTGAGACTTTGTGTACATTATACCTTATTGTTACCATTTACGTAGCGAAAGGCTTGGACTTCTACATACACAAACTGGGCTTAGACTTTGGGCTGCCAGACAGACCACTGACAGCTATTCTGTGTTGAATGAGTAGAGATGAACAGTGGAAGCAGATGTAGAGAGAATGCCTGGTTCACTATTTCCTCAGTGGTCAAAAAAGGTCATTCCTCTGATTGACACTTGGATTGTGATGGAGAAACATGACCATTCCCAGTTGACATCTGCTCAGGGAAGAATGGCCCTAGAATACTGACTGGCATCCGCTGCTTTGAGCGGAACGACTACTGACCGATTCGCCACCGCCGCCAGCCGATTGAAGAAGGAATGTCCCGTTGAGAATTGTTCTACATTGACACAAACTGATACATTCCGGCAGAAGATCCCAATGAACAGCTGAAGATCCTGGTGATGATCCACATGATCCAAGATGACAGTCAAATTACGGGAGTCGAGATGCAGAACTAAAAACACCCTAAAGGAACCTTCTGCCTTCACCCTCATGTTAAACTGTCAGCTACAGCCAAGTAGATTATGATAGATCGGTCTGTGTGGAATGTTGTCTTCGTAAGGTTCTCTAGGCTCTGATTGGTTCTCTAGTAACTCATCAGCATCCGTCTTTAGGGGTGTTCAGTGTCAAAGTAATCAGAGGTATTATCAAAAGCCTTTGACCCACCAACCAAATCATTAGCATATTGCTGATAGGAGAATTTAGTCGGAGGTTAAAGCAACAATCCCCTTTACAAGATGGACAGCTGCTTTTAATACCAGATTTTCAGCTTCCAACTTACCAGGTGGGTCGGCACGAATACGGCTGCATTCTTTCCGAGGCTTCGGTTGTGTGTTTTTAAACTAGTATCCATCTACAACCTCTCTGAGGAGGAAGAGTTAATAAGTCCTCCACCTGTCTAAAGGAAGGTCAAACTACATCCTGGGTGTTCACTTGTTTTCTGTCCCAGTAGAAACTGTCGGCAGGGTCACATGAGTTCCAGACAGGAGTGCTCCATGTTAGATCCTGGGAACTGATACACTCAGGATTGAAGGAGAGTGTTTTCAGGTGTTCCTATTCCAGGAGTATGAGCCCAGCTGGCTGTGCTGTTCTGATCTGTTCATACTGTGGTGTTTTACCTCTTTGGCCACTTGCTTTGATATTGTGTCAATTTTCCGCCACAAAGGCAGTAGAACTCTCCATCAGTACTAGAACTCTCCATCAGCACTAGAACTCTTCATCAGTAGCGCTTGTTGGCTGATGGGAGATGAGGAGAAATAAATGAACACAAAATCAGAGATGTAAAATGAGGGATGAAATGTAATCAAATCCAGTAGAAGGCAGAAGTCATTGTAATGGAATTGAATGGTGCTTTATGGGAGGGTAATGACCCATAACCATGTACTTGACAAGCATAGAGGAAGCTATGATAATGGAAGAGAATGAGAAGCACTGTACTATAGCTCTGGTCATGAGGTGAAACCTACTGTGGTATCTGCCAATCGGTCAGTCTTTCTGCTCTCTCATCATTTGAATAACTTATTTAGTAGCTGGTAACATCCGCTGAGTAATGCTACACAGATGTCTGTGGCTTCTCAATGTGAATGGAGCACTTTGAGCAGCTGAAATATGGACAGAAATAAATAGACTAGTCCATTCGCTATTATGAATCATTGGAGGAGGCAATTATTATAGTGTGCAAGGGCCATTGGTCCTTTAAATTTGACATTTTCCTGATAACTGTTCACATCATGACATAAGGTAACATACATCTGTACTAGACCCATTGTCACCCTCCAAAATCCCTAAATCTAAATTATATGCCATAGATCCCTGGATAGGAAGGTCAGAATTATCTCTGCTAGTAACTGTACCTGTAACTGTACCCTTTATCACAGACAATGGCAAGACAAAAATACAGGAAGTGGTATAAATCTTATAACTCAACTCCAATACGCTTTTCCTATTGAGCTAGAGAGAGAGAACCTGCGATGGCACATATGATATTATTATACTGTACCCCTTGCTGAGGTGTCTAGCACTGTGACAGACAATATTGTTCAGTGGCAGGGGGTGAGTGGTGGGGTTCTCCATACAGTTCACTGTGCTGTATACCAGACCTGGGTTCAGATACTATTTGAAATCTTTCAAATTCTTTAAGTGCTTGCTCTAGCCTGCCTGGAGTGACAGATGGTCAGGGTTTGCACTGTTGTGACTACTCTATTGGCCAGGAAAGCTCATTCAAGCCTAGCGGAAGTATTTACAAATTATTTCAAGTAGTGTTTGAACCCAGGTGTGGTGTATACATGTCATAAACAACAGGAAGGCCTCACACAGAGCCAGTCTAGGTCACAGACAACAAATGGAGCAGTTGAGATTAAAGTTGACTTGTACAGTGCACCTTAGGGAAGGAAGGAGGAGAGAGTATAACCGTTGATTGATCCCATAATCTAACTCTGGCCCTTCCTGTGGGACTTTCTGGGAGCTGGTATACATGAGACTGTGTTGGCAGAACTAATGGTGAGAAGCAGCGCTATTATTAGACACCTGATGTCTGTCTTTCCTCACACCCTGTCTGCCTTAGTCTTCATTGGGCGACCTCGAAGATATGCGATTCATAATAGGATCAGGTATGGCGATATTATGAACAGTGTTCTGAGTTGAATTTAGTTTGTGGAATTCATGTAGTCTGGGGTCAAACAGACGTCAGCCAGAAGCTAGTTGAGAAGTAATCGTTCATTTTGACACAGACTCGCTCTTATGAGTCTGTCTGGGTATTATGAGTCACTTAGTTAATTGAGTTCCTCCTCTCCTTTCTCTATAGGCTTTTATTTCTGGACCTTCCGTCCAGCCTCCACTGTGAGATCACAGGATGTCCTTTAGATATGGAAATGCCCTCGTTTATAGAAAGTCTCCCTCTGTTTCCCTCTCAAATGCCAAGTCATTCCACATTAGACTGAAGAAGTAGTCTCAGCTGTGCTGATTCTACCAGAACTGCAACTGTACTACAGTAATGGAATTCTTAAACACGGTCCGAGGGGAACGCTTTCAAAGACGAGTGTCTGAGGAGATCTACCTCAAGCTGTTTCAACACCGACCGTGACTCTGGCTGAATTCCTCCTCTCTCTCTGTCCAGGGTGGCAACGGCCAATCTATTAATCTAACACACGGTGCTTTTCAGATCAGATTCCCCCCTCTCGCTGCCTGGCAGGTTGTTACTGATCCCACTATTCACGTTTTCTGCTGTTGTTATTGCAGTCTTTCATGGCTAAGTGGCAGCGGCGGCCTCAACTATGTGCTGTGTGGACAGATGGAGGGAGGGATATGCAAAACCAGAGCAGCTGCACCAACAGAGAAAACAATATGTCCTTATTACACCTCTCGTAACACGCAAATCAATCCATCATTAGCTCGTTCAGGCGTCCACCACTCACGCTCCTGCCTCGTTATCACACCCGTCATTCCCATGGTAATTGAGGAGAGGGTTTGCAATAAGCTTCAGTTCGCTGATTAGGATGTCGTGTGCAATTTGGGTAGTATTTGTCAGCGATACATAGGCTGTCCGAAATGGCATGCTATTCCCTATACACAGAGTGTACAAAACATTAAGAACACCTTCCTAATATTGAGTTGCATCCCCTTTTGCCCTCAGAACAGCCTCAATTTGTCGGGGAATGGACTCTACAAGGTGCAAAGCGTTCCACAGGGATGCTGGTACATGTTGACTCCAATGCTTCCCACAGTTGGGTCAAGTTGGCTTGGCTGTCTTTTGTCTTGTCCATTCACTCTCTGAATGGCAGACATTCACCATCCATGTGTCAACATCTCCAGACTTAAAAATCCTTCTTTAACCTGTCTCCTCCCCTTCATCTACACTGATTGAAGTGCATTTAACCTGTCTAGCCCCGGGGACCCCCCCCCCCCACATTCCACTGAAAAGGCAGCGCGCGAAATTCAAAAAATATTTTTTTGAAATATTTAACTTTCACACATTAACAAGTCCAATACAGCAAATGAAAGATAAACATCTTGTGAATCCAGCCAACATGTACGATTTTTTAAATGTTTTACAGCGAAAACACCACATATATTTATGTTAGCTCACCACCAAATACAAAAAAGCACAGACATTTCTTTCACAGCACAGGTAGCTTGAACAAAACCCCCAAATAAAGATAGAATTAGTCACTAACCAAGAAACAACTTCATCAGATGACAGTCTTATAACATGTTATACAATAAATCTATGTTTTGTTCGAAAAATGTGCATATTTCAGGTATAAATCATAGTTTTACATTGCAGCTACAATCACAAATATCACCAAAGCAGCTAGAATAACTACAGAGAGCAACGTGAAATACCTAAATACTCATCATAAAACATTTGTGAAAAATACATGGTGTACAGCAAATGAAACACAAACATATTGTGAAACCAGCCAATATTTCAGACTTTTTAAGTGTTTTACAGCGAAAACACAATATAGCATTATATTAGCTTACTACAATAGCCAACCACACAACCGCATTCATTCACCGCAAAGGTAGCGATCGCAAAAAAACAGCAAAAGATATAAATTTATTCACTGACCTTGATAAACTTCATCAGGTGACAGTCCTATAACATTGTGTTACACAATACATATATGTTTTGTTTGAAAATGTGCATATTTAGCGGTACAAATCGTGATTATACAATGTGAATACGTAGCCAAACTGCACAAAATTATCCGGATATATTTCTGACACTCACCTAATCTAATCAAAGAACTCATCATAAACTTTAATAAAAAATACATGTTGTACAGCAAATGAAAGACACACTAGTTCTTAATGCAATCGCTGTGTTAGAATTCTAAAAATAACTTTAGTACGACATACAGCTTACGTTATAGCGAGACAGCGCCTGCAATGAGGGCGGAAAATAGTACTAAACATTTTCCACAGAAATACGAAATAACATCATAAATGGTTCCTACTTTTGCTGAGCTTCCATCAGAATGTTGTACAAGGAGTACTTTGTCCAGAATAATCGTTGTTTGGTGTTAGAATGTCCTCTTCTCCTGTCAAATTAGCAACCAAAGCTAGCCAAGGGGCGCGAAGTTGTCCATCTTCACCAAACGCAGAGAATGGAAAACGCCAAATCTCCCGATAAACGTTCAATAATCTGACAAAACTATATTGAAAAAACATACTTTACGATGATATTATCACATGTATCAAATAAAATCAAAGCCGGAGATATTAGCCGTCTATACCGAAAGCTTTTCAGAAGGCAATCCAGGGTTCCTTCTCGCGCCTTGCTGAACAAAGGAAATTTGGGGTCACGTCATTCCAAGAGCTCTTGTTCGACCTCAGATCAAGCTAGACACCCCATTCCACCTCTCACTGCCTCTTGACATCTAGTGGAAGGCATATGAAGTGCATGTATATCCATAGATTTCAAGCAAATGAATAGGAAGGCCCTGGAACAGAGCCTCGATTTCAGATTTTTCACTTCTTGACTGCAAAATTAGTTCTGTTTTACTCACAGATATAATTCAAATGGTTTTAGAAACTTGAGAGTGTTTTCTATCCAATAGTAATAATAATATGCATATTGTACGATCTAGAATAGAGTACGAGGCCGTTTAAATTGGGCACGATTTTTTCCCAAAGTGAAAACAGCGCCCCCCCTATCCCAAAGAAGTTTTTAACAAGCGACATCAATAAGGGATCATAGCTTTCACCAGGTGTTCCTAATGTTTTGAACACTCAGTGTATAGTGCACTACTTTTGACCAGAGCACTATGGACTGCTTGTACTCCAGCTGATGGGGGTTCAATACCTGTGGTGGATACACAGTGGGGGAGCAGGACGCGGTCAGCTCTCTGCCTCACATCTTTTATCATCTCCAATTAGATGTTAATTGTTGCTAATTCGTTAGAGCCTGTAGCTATGATAATGACTTTCCACCTGTACTGTTTCACCAGGCAGTACTTGCACAGTAGGAACCAATTGGAGGTTTCATTGGCTCAGGGTTGTGGGTTCAACTCCCGCACAGCCCACTGAATACAGCTCTTTTAGTCACTTTCGCATCTGTGAAATGATGCGAAGCTGAAGGCAAATGTCCAAAGAAAAATGAGTGGAGAAATCTTGATTTGTGTTAAGAATAAGACCAAACTTGAAGGGAGGAATATTCCATGCTCAGCCTGATAGATTGTCCATGTAGTCTCAGAGTTTCTGTTGTATTACATTATGAACGCTCCGGTATAGAATCACATACCATGAAAGCAGATGTGTGTGACGGAATATTTTGGCTTAGAGTGGAACCACCCGTAACCCTAGCCATCGCTCAATGTATTTAACTTCGGTGTGGCAACAAAAAACACATGCGTGTGTGTGTGTGTGTGTGTGTGTGTGTGTGTGTGTGTGTGTGTGTGTGTGTGTGTGTGTGTGTGTGTGTGTGTGTGTGTGTGTGTGTGTGTGTGTGTGTGTGTGTGTGTGTGTGTGTGTGTGTGTGTGTGTGTGTGTGTGTGTGTGTGTGTGTGTGCGTGGCCGCTTGTGAAACAAAGACACAGTCATAAGTACAGGTGGACAGTCCAGATTGCGTGATGAGTTCTATAAACTGAAAGATTTATTTATCCTCCCAACAAGACGTTTTTGGAAAACTCCAAATGAAGCATACCAATGTTTTATCATCTCTGGCCTTTAGAATTTCAACACAGAGCAGACATGTTTTACATGACACCACAGAGAATGCATCCTATTCTCAGTGTGAGAGAGTTGCAGCTACCAAGATTGTTTACAGTGTCAGAGAGGGCTGTTATTCAGAAAGGTTCAGGTTCATTTCCCTCCTCTCGTCCTCTAATAATGTATCTCATGTCTGTATGTAATGTCATGAAGATAGTTGTAGCCCATCCCTTCTGTCTGAGGCTGACGTGCTCTCAGCTTCATCACAGCCATTAGTCATTTACTGCTCCTTTCTCCTCTCCTCTGTAGAGGGTCTGGTTAAAGAGGAGACCCGTCTGCCTCTATTCTCTCTGGGTGAAGAGAAGAGGCTTTACGGCCCAATGAAATGGTCTCTCCCGCTCTGCTGCTCCGTATCCTGACAGTTTAATTGGAGAGGCATAAATCAGCCCATCTGTCAGAGAGAGGAGTAATTATTTCCCTGTGTCTCCGCTACCACCTTTAGGAGCACACCCACACGTAGTAGTAGTAAATACACACACTAAATTAAATTTGTCTTAATATTGTGTTGCAATGTATTTTTAACCGATTTTCTCTGAGTTAATTTCAGAAGACACATTTGGAAAGCATTGTTCGAGTTTATTGTATATTGAAAATGTATTGGACCATAACACATTGACAAATATGTATTTTTAATGGGGCGGTTTGTATCAGCTCTCAAGCTCTGTGAAAACTCAACCTCAAAGCTGTTAGTGTAAATCCTGCTTGCTTGCCTTTACACATAAACTGACAGGAATTCAAGTCATTCCAAGAGCAACACAAATGTGCCCGTTCATGGAAACACAACCTGGGTAGAATGTACAATACCACACAGCTCTCTGGAGCACACTCTGGAAATATAGCGCACAATGGCATGTGGCTACTATGTGCGGTAACACATCTCATTTATTTAAGTATGTGTCAGGCCTTTGAACAATGTGGTTTTGTTTTGGCACTATTCACTGGGCTTAAGAGGGGTACAAATGAGGAGATGCCATTACATATCTCATCCTGAGGTTCCTACTCAACTCACTAGTGGAAAATACAAGTAAATTCTCCCTCTTTTCAGAACCCCCTTAATTGTAAACCCCAAAGCTGACTCAGCACAACAGGGTTGTGATAATTATATCAAATTATCACCAGAATTCAAATAATGTCTAACAACCTATTTTAATATCTCAGCATGAAGAAAACATGTCCCCCGACTAACTCAATATCTGGGCTGTAACATTTTACGACACTACTATGAAATATGTGATGTTTTTGAAACTGTCTCCAGCCCATGTTAGATGTGATTTTATTATTTGGAAACATTCAACAGGAATAATATTTAATATTGGGTTGGTGTGTAGATAGTGAAGGAGGAAGGGTCTCTGTTGATTTTAATCTACTGCTGAAGGGCAATATGACTGAATGTGTTGGGAGTGGACAATGAGTGTCCCTAGGTAAACTGTTCAGGGCTCTGTTGGACATAAATGATTGTTACTGGCTCAGTCTCTCTCATATTCTCCTGCTTTCTCCCTGGTTACCTCTGTCTGCCTGTGTGAGGTAAGAGTCGTCTGTCTGCCTGTGTGAGATAAGAGTCGTCTGTCTGCCTGTGTGAGGTAAGAGTCATCTGTATGCCTGTGTGAGGTAAGAGTCGTCTGTCTGCCTGTGTGAAGTAGGAGTCGTCTGTCTGCCTGTGTGAGGTAGGAGTCGTCTGTCTGCCTGTGTTAGGTAGGAGTCGTCTGTCTGCCTGTGTGAGGTAGGAGTCGTCTGTCTGCCTGTATGATGTAGGAGTCCTCCACCAGATGAATGTTAGTACTGGGAGGGATTGGGTGATCAGTCCGCTGTTTCGTTAGCTGACGGGGGGGACGGGGGGGACGGGGGGGGGGAAGAGAAGCGAGGAGGGGGGGACTTCAGTAGAGTATGTAATAGGAAACCAGCCCTTTCTCTCTCTCCTCCTCTCTCTACCCTTCCTTCTCCCATCTCTTTCACTCATCAAGTCAGTCCTGCAGGCGGTTGGATGTAACAGCAGCAGCACTCTCTTCTCTGCCTTCTTTCTGGGAGAGTCACCAGGGAACCGTCTCAGTGGTACTTAAGTGCTTGACGAGGATAAGGACTGGGTCAACACAGGAACAATCAGGGAACCAGGTCTTTGGGATCGACACAGAGCAGGAGAGGAGCCTTATAAGGTGGGTCCTAGGCTGGGCTGTCCTAGGCTGGGACAGGGGTGTGTGGACAGTCAATCTTTGTGACAGAGAGATCACTCACCAGGGCCGTGAAAGAGAGGCGGTAGTGGGAGAGAGCTGCATGGACTCGGGCTAACAGGTGCAGGGTCCCACTGGTAGACAGACTGAAAGGGAATAAGAACGGCTGAAAGGGAACACATTTAGACAAGTATTAAGAAAAGCTCCAAAAGACTTGATCCAAATGTAACCGCATTTTTGTCTTGTTAATTTAGATGCCTGTTTACGGTTTGGTGGCTTATTTTCTCCTTTCTATAATGATGGATAAGGGGTTCTCTGTGTTGAGTATTGTGAAGATATGTCTGAAATGACATGCTGTGAGGTGTCTGAAAAGTAATGCTGATCATTGAATGTGTTTTTGGTTGTTCTTCATCACTGATGTTTGCACACATACTGTGTTTATGGTGGGATAAATGTTATATTAACATTTACATTGAGTAGAAATAAGTATAATTGTTATAGGACGTACTATTACAAATAAATCAGGGTGATCACGAGTGTGCCTTTGCTCTGGGACTGAGATTGTCACGTTGTCTGACATTAACTATATGAGTAAAAACAGGTTGTAGGTTGTGAGTCTAAGACGATTGACTATAAACCAAAGATATAGTTAAAAAGTATTATTGAATTCTATTCAACAGGTTACTGTTGAGCCCTGAAACCTCCATTTTTGTTACAAAAACGTTTGTTTTTCTTAGCTCTTCCTGGTTAAACGTGTGCTTGGCAACATGTCCATGTACCCGAATCGTTAACTTGTGAGTGACAGGGTGTGGTGTGAACACTCGGAGCCCCTCTGGTAGATCCTGTAGGCGGAGGGAAGACACCGATACAGACAATTCACACAGAGTTCAACTCTTTACTCTCAGAATATTATTATTATTATCTGTTTACCATCTTTTATTTATATGCTCTAGGTCTAAATAGCATCTCTGTCATGACTAGAGAGAGAGAGACTCTGTAATTTATGTGTTGTAATTACAGTGTGGTTATCTCTTTCTAAAGTAGGAATCTTTGTACAAATAGAACCAGGAAGAAGAGCGAATCTAGACCAAAACAATCCATTTATCAGGTCGTAATCCAGATGGGACTGCTTTTTCCTCATTACGTTCCATCTACAGTGCATTTGGAAAATATTCAGACCCCTTGACTTTTTCCACATTTTGTTACGTTACAGCCTTATTCTAAAATGGATACAAAACAATTCCCCTCATCAATCTACACACAATACCCCATCATGACAATAATCTAGTGTACAAAGCCATATGGAGAGCCATAAACATATACATTAATTTGTCTGGCGAGACTGTACTCTGTCCAGAAATAATGCTGCATGCAAATGTATAAAAAAAATGAAATATAACATTTCCATCAATTACAGCCTTGAGTCTTATGTATGACGCTACAAGCTTGTAGCGTGTATTTGGGGAGTTTCTCCCATTCTTCTCTGTAGATCCTTTCAAGCTCTGTTAGGTTGGATGGGGAGCGTCGCTGTACAGCTATTTTCAGGTCTCTCCAGAGATGTTCAATCGGGTTCAAGTCCGGGCTCTGGCTGGGCCACTAAAGGACATTCAAAGACTTGTCCCAAAGCCACGCCTGCATTGTCTTGGCTGTGTGCTTAGGGTCGTTGTCCTGTTGGAAGGTGAACGTTTGCCCCAGTCTGAGGTCCTGAGTGCTCTGGAGCAGGTTTTCATCAGGGATCTTTGTTCCATTCATCTTTACTTCGATCCTGACTAGTCTCCCAGTTCCTGCTACTGAAAAACATCCCCACAGCATGATGCTGCCACCACCATGCTTCACCGTAGGGATGGTGCCAGGTTTCCTCCATACGGGACGCTTGGCCTTCAGGCCAAAGAGTACAATCTTGGTTTCAAATCAAGTTTTATTGGTCACATACACATGGTTAGCAGATGTCATTGTGTGTGTAGCGAAATGCTTATGCTTCTAGATCCGACAGTGCAGCAGTATCTAACAGGTAATATCAACAATTCCACAACAACCTAATATCTAACAATTCCACAACAAAACCTAATACACACAATATAGTAAAGGAATGGGATAAGAATATAAAAATATATGGATGAGTAGTGACAGAGCGGCTAAGACACAAAAGATAGTGTAGGATACAGTATAAACATATGAGATGAGTAATGCGAGATATGTAAACATTCTTAAAGTAACTAGTGTTCTGTTTATTAAAGTGGCCAATGATATCAAGTCTGTAAGTAGGCAGCCGCCTCTCTGTGCTAGTGATGGCTGTTTAACAAACTGATAGCCTTGAGATAGAAGCTGTTTTTCAATATCTCGGTCCCAGCTTTGATGCACCTGTACTGACCTCGCCTTCTGGATGGAAGCGGGGTGAACAGGTAGTGGCTCGGGTGGTTATTGTCCTTGATCTTTTTGCCTTCCATTGACATCGGGTGTTGTAGGTGTTCTGGAAGGCAGGTAATTTGACCCCGGTGATGCATTGTGCGGACCGCACCACCCTCTGGAGAGCCCTGCGGTTGTGGGCGGTGCAGTTGTCGTACCAGGCGGTGATACAGCCCGACAGGATGCTCTCAATTGTGCACCTGTAAAAGTTAGTGAGGGTTTTCGATGACAAGCCACATTTTCTTCAGCCTCCTGAGATAGAAGAGATACTGTTGCGCCTTCTTCACCACGCTGTCTGTGTGGGTGGACCATTTCAGTTTGTCGGTGATATGCACACTGAGGAACTTAAAACTTTCCAACTTCTCCAATGCTGTCCCGTCTATGTGGATAAGGGGGTGCTCCCTTTGCTGTTTCCTGAAGTCCACGATCATCTCCTTTGTTTTGCTGACATTGAGTGAGAGGTTATTTTCCTGACACCACACTCCGAGGGCCCTCACCTCCTCCCTGTAGGCTGTCTCGTCATTGTTGGTAATCAAGCCTACCACTGTAGTGTCGTCTGCAAACTTGATGATTGAGTTGGAGGCGTGCATGGTCACTCAGTCATGGGTGAACAGGGAGTACAGGAGAGGGCTGAGAATGCACCCTTGTGGGGCCCCAGTGTTGAGGATCAGCAGAGTGGAGATGTTGTTTCCTACCTTCACCACCTGGGGGTGGCCTGTCAGGAAGTCCAGGACCCAATTACATGGGTGGGGTTGAGACCCAAGGTCTTAAGGTTAATGATGAGTTTGGAGGGTAATATGGTGTTGAATGCTGAGCTTTAGTCAATGAACAGCGTTCTTACATAGGTATTCCTCTTGTCCAGATGGGATAGGGCAGTGTGATGGCGATTGCATCGTCTGTGGACCTTTTGGAGCGGTAAGCAAATTGGAGTGGGTCTAGGGTGTCAGGTAGGGTGGAGGTGATATGATCCTTGACTAGTTTCTCAAAGCCCTTCATGATGACAGAAGTGAATGCTACGGGGCGGTAGGCATTTAGTTCAGCGGGGTGAACTAAGTTTTCCTGATTTGGAAAGGCACACACCTGTTTATATGATGAGTTTGACCAAGGCCCTTCTCCCCCGATTGCTTAGTTTGGCCAGGCGGCCAGCTCTAGGAAGAGGCTTTGTGGTTCCAAACTTCTTCCATTTAAGAATGATGGAGTGTTTTTGAGGACCTTCAATGCTGCAGACATTTTTTGGTACCCTTCCCACATCTGTGCCTTGACACAATCCTGTCTCGGAGCTCTACGGACAATTCCTTCGACCTCATGGCTTGGTTTTTGCTCTGACAAGCACTGTCAACTGTGGGACTTTATATAAACAGGTGTGTGCCTTTCCAAATCATCTCCAATCAATTGAATTTGTCACAGGTGGGCTCCAATCATTTTGTAAAAACATCTCAAGGATGATCAATGGAAACAGGATGCACCTGAGTTCAATTTCGAGTCTCATAGCAAAGGGTCTGAATACTTATGTAAATAAAGTATTTTTCATTAAAAAAAAATCTAAACCTGTATTCGCTTTGCCATTGTGATATTATGTGTAGATTAAGGAAAAATATTAATTTAATCCATTTTAGAATAAGTCTAACCAAACAAATATTTGGAAAAAGTCAAGGGGTCTGAATACTTTCCCAATGCACTGTAAACATGCTCAATTGTGTCAAATGATATTATTCCATTACAAATGATAGCCTTGGGAATTGCTCTCAATCAGTACAGACATTATGGCAGAGCCAGACGTTCAGATCTCCTGTTCGGCATCGAAGAAAAACAAATTGGTCTTAAAATGTTGTCATACATTCATCGATTAGTAGTTTTTGAAAGAGAGACGGGAAATTCATTAGGCAAAGGGCCAAGCAACACACAATAAACCCAATTGTCATTATACCCCCTCGGTAATGTACTGCTGTATTTATTCAAGTCCACCTCCTTTATGGAGAACGATTTAATTATCATTTCCAGGATTCCTGGCAAGGCTTCGACAATCAGCAGTGTTTCTGGACTGACTACAGTCTCGCCAGACAAATTAATGTTTATGGCTAACCACATGGCTTTGTACACTAGAACGTGGAGCATTGCTCCTTATAAGGCTGGTATGTATATCAATGTGGAGCTTGATTGTGTACATGGAGCACTACCAGGCTGCTAGACTTGCCTTAGGAGGTTAGGCAGGTCAGTTGTACTAGCTAGGTGCCAGTCATATTTGTAGGGAGCTCCATGATATCACCTGACAGGTTATACAGTATGACCGTGGTAGATGTAAAGCAGGAGAGAAGTTCCAGTTGTATGTGTCTCTAATCCTACTGAGGTGGCGTGTCATGGTAGGCCTGTGTCTTATCTCACAGTAATGACTCCTGGCACTCAGCAGCAGTAGAGGCTCCGTTCTCCAGTGATGGTTTAAGCAGCTGTGAGGCTGACATCTCCAGTCCAGCGCAAGGGCTTCTCTCTCCGGGAACTCACCCCAGCTAGGCTGGGCTGGGATAGGGAGGGCTAAGGCCGGTTTAGGAAGCCATGCTGCCAAAGAGATCTTAGCCCTTCTGCACTTTTCCGTATGCGTTCTAACTCTTCACACGCGGCCCCTCAAACGACGACCCAAGCCCGTCATGCAGGTTACATTTCAGCTGGGTGATATATGGTTCATCTGATCCCAGTGCCTCAACCTTTCCATCAGCTGCATCCCAAATTGAAAGTTTCATAGATATCCCACCCTCCTCTATAAGCCATGAGAATATGCCTTTGTGTGGGTGAATTTTATTGTTTCTCCCATTTTTACTTTCTATTAAACCAAAATTGATACTTTGCGCACAATACATTGAGTGGCGTGGCCATGGGCAGAAGAGCCTGCTCAGTTTTTCAGAGGCAGTGAGAAGCTCAGTCTTTGGTTAGCAGTAAGATAATCTCTCTACAGAAGAAAGTCCCCTGGTAATACCTGTCTTTATCAATAATGGAACTCCTCTTGTCCAATAATGGAAGCAGAGTGAAGGCAGAGAGGAGATTCTCCCCCAGCTCTTTTGTGTAGATGAATCTCATCCATAACAGGGAGCCATGTTAAAGGACGTGGTAACTGATGGATTTAACTGTCATGTGACACTGATATCTCTCCTTTAACACGGATCCTTATTATTTATTGTTTTTATTAGAACAGGAAGTAGACGCCATAGGACAGGAAGTAGACACCATAGGACAGGAATAGATCATGGAGGGCTGCAGCACTGCTAGTTTTAATCCTACCTTTCTAATCAGAAATTGTTTCAGACCTGGGAAACCAGATGAGTGAATCAATCAATTACTGCGATCTATTAACTACCGGGAAGAGAAGAAAATCAGCGATGGTGTAGCCCTCGTGGACTGGATTTGAACATCCTTGCTGCATATGTGGTACTGTAGTCTGACCAGTGATGTACCGCTCTCCTCCTCCCTCAGGTCATTTGGACTAGTTGTGGTTCCTGAGGCCCTGCTGTCATGAGGTGGCCGGAGGGGGTTGTGAAGACCCCGCCCTGGATAGGAGTCGGACCCACCCTCCTGGCTCTCTCTCTCCTCCTCACTTGTGTCTCCAGCTTCCTCCAGCCACTGCCAAGAGTCTTCCTCTCCTTCGAAGGTAAAGAAATGTCCTGTTTACTCCAACAGTGAATCCCTAAGCATCGGACAGACATGTCCTCCATCTAACCCCTCCATCTAACCTTCTCCAGAAATCCCCTAAAGCATTACCGCAGGCTTAGTCTCATCCTGGTCTGCTGTGTTTTACCACAGCTGTGATGAACTTACAGAACACAACGAAGCTATTAGTTTATGGTGTTAATGGGTAACATATGGTCATCCAGAGGATGTACAATCATCTTCGTCATTTTGAACTAACAAGAAAATACTATATAATTACCTTCTCTGCAATGTCTGATATTGTCACGCCCTGCTCTATTTGGTTAGGTCAGGGTGTGATTTGGGTGGGCATTCTAGTTTTTCTATTTCTTTGTTGGCTGAGTATGGTTCCCAATCAGAGGCAGGTGTCTATCTCTGATTGGGGATCATACTTAGGCAGCTTTTTTTCCACCTTTAGTTTGGGGATCTTGTTGGTGTGTAGTTGCGTTCTGCACTGCATGTAGCTTCACGTTCGGTTGTATTTTTATTTATTTTTTGTGTTCATCAAATAAAAATGATGTACGCTTACCACGCTGCACCTTCGTCTGATTCTTCCGTCAACGAACGTGACAGAGATGAGGTCATCTCAGACATTCCCTTAGATGTTTGTGTTTGATTGACGTTTAATCAGTGTTCTCTGCCAGATAGTGGGAGGGGGGCTCTAAACTTTATAGTACCCATGCTGCTTAGTCCCTGTGGGACTTAACATTGTCATGTTCTTGGTTTGGGCCTGTGAGACCCTGAGATCGTGGTTCCATTTTCCGTTCTCTTCCATGTCATGTCAGGCGAGCCAGAGCCGTACATCTGTGAGATTGTACTGTACTGTGTCATGACTGACTGCCCTGGCTCAGCCTGATCCTGGTCCTGGTCCTGGTCCTGGTCCTGGTCCTGGTTCAACTTTAAACGCACACAGTGGATGGAGGCACTGTTTCCTTTCCCTGGGATTGTTGTTACAGCCTCTTGGTTTGATTCTGTTTTATTTAATTTCCTTGACACATGATTGGATGACTTATTAACCCTCTGAACTAGGAAGGAGTTTGCGGGGGAGGAGGCTAGAGGGGTTGTTTCTTGTTTCTCTAGCTTTCAGGAACCAGCTACCCCTCATAAGTGGTGTAGCTGTACACTGGTGTTGATGTTGTACAGCAACTGCTGGGTATGTTTGATTATCTTTCAGTACCTCCAGGCTGATTTATTTTGTCCAATGCAGGAAAGACTGTGGCTGTGCTATGTCTTTGTTGCACATGTGTCTGTGCGGCGTCTGAGTGCTCAGACAGTGTGAAGAGGTGTTGTGACTCATTGTCTCTGGAAAGGCTGTGATATTCTGTGGTCATCTTTTTCCTTGACTCCCAGCACCTTTCTCTTCCTCTCATTGGCTCTCATCCTCTCTCCGCCCCTTCTCTCCTACTGTCTCTCCTTTCTCCTTTCATTTGATGACTTTCTCTCTCCTCTCCCTCTCTTCTTCTCTCTGTGTTTCTCTGTGATTGTCTTGAGTGCTGTAGCCCAGCTGTCAGACAGAGACAGGCAGTGAAACGCCCCACTCAGCAGAGCTGCTCGCAGACAGGACCCAGGCTGTATACACTTGTCTAGGGGATGTGTGGAGCATTAGGGGTGGCTTGGAAAAAGCCTGCTCGCTCACTGCAAACAGACCAAACCACTCAAATACCTCTGTAGCTTTTACATACAACCACGGTAGGCCTATTCACTCCTGCCCTGTTAAAATGTCTGACCTCCATGATTCACGGTCAACATGCTGGAAATTAATCTATCCCTGATGCTGATCATGTGATTGGTTAATCCCTTTTCCATGTGTGGATTTGATTTGTCCCCATTTCCTGCTTTAGTTCGGTTCTATTGTATCCGAGTGAAACGTCAAAGGGAACTATTATCAGTCAAATAGGTTCTAAAGTGGTTCTTGGTTGGGTAGCTCTGGTTTTGTGGTGGACCGGTAGTAGCTTGATTTATTAAAAACAAATTATTTGAAAAGTCAGGTGTGTGTATGTCACTTAGGATGATCTATGTAGGTGCTTCGTTCCCTTGGGACTCATCGGATTGAATTAGTGTGAAAACAGAAGCGGAGGGGATTTGGCAGTGACTGGAAGGGCATTTCAAGGTAAAGAAAGGATTGGAGATTTGATTGTGAGCCAAGGTTTCAGGTGCTGGTTAGCTTCCATGCTGTGATTTTAGAGCTGTCCGGGATGTTAAGCACAGGGGAGTTGAGCTGAACTGATCTATGTTGGTGGAGCTGGAAATCCTTTTCCGTTGGGGCGGACAGGCTCCGTATTTCACCCTGCATTCAGTGGAGCTTCTGCCTGGGAGAGATCCAGATGTAGGGAGTTGGAGACTCCTCTGACCGAGGGAGAGGACTCTTCTCTCAAATAAACTCCAGTGTGGACGTCCTCACTGAGGGAAGTATTTAGGGTACCAGGGTGGGGAGAGGAGAGGTACAGGGCCCAGAGAGGGTAACATGTGGGAGGTCCAGTCAGCAGCAAGTGTAAGGGTGTGTGTCAAAGGTTCTGCACTGGAGGCGAGATATACTGTAGTTCCCTAGAGTAAAGACTCTTTATTATTACAGCCTAAACTGACTAAACCAAAAAAGAGAAAATAAACTCTGGGAGGAGACTTGTGTCAGTACACAGTATCTCACTCTCTTTCCCTCCCTCTAGCTACCCATCTTTTCTTCCCTCTCTCCTGAAACTCTAGCCGAGGGTAAGGCAGGTTCACGTGGCTGAGTGAGTCAGCTCGCGTCTCCAGGAGAAGTTGCCGTCACTGACATTCCTGCTCCCTCACACTGCTTAATCTTGTCTTGGAGAAGCAAACGCAACGCAACGGGACGGCAACCAAAACACAATAATAAACAATGAGAAACGCAGGCCCCAGAACGCAGCCCTATATAATAAACAGTCAAATACGTTTCAGTAAAGCTGGAAAATAAATGAGGGGGTTCAATTCTTAGCAAAAAGCATTATGGATTTAGTAGCATGATAAGAGATTTGTTTTAACTTTTGTTTTCAATCACTTATTTTCCCCAATATTTAGTCTAGCGACCCCTTTCATTTGACATATTCCAAAACACAAACTCCATCTGTCTCAGTGAAAGTTAAAATAATGAATAGCGGACCACTCCGAAGTCTGTGTTTTGTCAGCCACGGATAAAATAAGATAAGGGCCATATTTTCCCATGAATCATTAAAATGTGAGAATGGTACAAATCCCAGGACTAAGGACTGAATAATAAACCACTAACAGTGTCTTATAGCTTTCTCTGAGCAGGTGAGGTGTAGATTAGACTGGACTAGGTCTAATCCTAGGCCAGGATTCAGACAAACACAGAGAAAATGTAATAAAATATTTGTCTGAATCCCGGGTTAGGATTACCTAGTCCAGTCAGATTTACACCTCACCTGCTCAGAGAAAGCTTTTGGGATTTGGAGCCCTAGGCGTCGTGATTTGATGGCTACTACTACCACCATCTCTGTCATGATCTACAAGTCAAGTGCACTGCGATGTCGATAATCTGTGTTTATTTAAATCCCTGCCATAGATTATACGGAGAAATGTTTCAATTTCAACTAAAGTGGAAAATGAATCTGGGTCTGGTCCAGTGGTCACATAGCATTGTCCTTTCTCAACCTGATTCAGTGACATAGGTGATATGCTTTTAATCAGAAACAGAATTCACTTTTCTGTCTTGGCTTTTTACTCCGCAAAATATACTTTTGAACATACAGTATCTGGATTTCATCTCAGTTTATTTGGCCAAATTGCTGAGCGTAGAAAAAAACGTTAGATCATCAGTTTCTTGGTCAGAAAGGCTCATGCCATGTTGATACTTTCTGTTGTTTGACCCAGGTGAAACATTTCTGCCAGTGAGTTTACAAGCCAATACGACAACGTTTTAGCCCTGATCTAATTGTTAGGAGGCCGTATTAACGAGTTGCCTGCCCAGGGCTATGGCTGTATGGTACTTATCACACATCTAAGGCTGTCTGTATACGGTCTGGTAGGGTGATTTGGGTTTTGTTTCTCTCTGGGTGATTGTGAAGAGGATTCTACACTAACGCAGAGGGTGTTGAGAGTCATGGTCACTGTCACTGCTGACTCGGGGTGGCTCAGGGTGTGTGCTGGTCTTTGTTTAAGATGTCATTAATGTCATCTGTCCTGGTAAAACACTGCGGTCAGGGTATCACTGTGTAAATGAGGCTTACGAAAATATACAAGTATTTGGATGTAAAAAAAAAAAAAGTCTGTGTATATCTATGTGTGTTTCAGCAGGTGTCTATTTGAATCCTTCTGTCTAGTCCTTGGTAGAGAGCCTTGGTCGCGTAGCTGTAGTTTGAGACGTGTGGGAGATTGATTAAGATGGTGTTCTTGTAATGCGTGTTCCCTCTCTCTGGGAGCTACTCCTGTTCCCAAACCCTGAGCGGAACCAGACGTCACACACACACAGCCGTCTGTCTCACAGCCTTTCACCATAGAACGGATGCTCTGGTTCCACAGCTTCCTCAGATGAGTTCCTTCTTTTATCATGCGTCATTAGAATCTCCTCCTAGCCGTCATTATTCCTAAAGGATGACTATCAGGAGGTCGTCCAACTGTGAAGTATGTTTATTTAATTGTGGGATGGTGTGTGGGTGTGTGCGCATGCAAATTCTTCACATTTGATTACTTTCTACTTTTCCCTGAATCACCATGGAAACTGACAGTTTTTTTTTTCCGTCCCTCTTTATAAAACAAATTGAGGCTCTGAGCTGTTAAGTGAATATTTTGAATACTTCAAGGTATCCTGAAATGTTTGACCCCTTTCAGATTTAACTCTAAGACTCCTCAGCGTTTTACTGAGGAAAATCAAGAGGTGCATTCAGTGGAATTGAAACATAGCCAAGGTAAAACATTTTCCGAATTCCTACGTGAAGGACTCATTTGGAAGTTAAACAGCAGAGCCTTGCCAATGTAACATTCACCTCCTGTAAGATAATGTCTCAAACTTTAAATCTAATGGGAAGGTCTGAGCCAGTGGTTTGATGTTCAAGGTTTTATCCTTGCCGAACCTAAATCTCAAAACCTGATCAAAAATCGCCTAACTTGCCCCAGATCTCATGATAATGTGTTCTCAATGGGCTTTTGTTTTCTATCCCTGACCCCTCTGCAATCACGGGGCCTGGATAGGTCAAACAGACCGCTACCTGCATGGTTGTCAGCAGGGTCAATAGGAAGTCAAAGGTCGTCAAAGGTTATAGGCAGGGCTGACGCGGGGCAAAAGTGGACCAGTGTGTCTGCATTAGTGCTCAGGGGCATGGAAGTAAAGTAAAATGCTTATAATTTCACAGAGCATCCCATATCTGCTTTACACTATTTTTCCCAGAGTGCATCTAAACTTGTAATTTGGAACATAATTTGCCTTTGAAGTGAAATCACAAATCCGTGATGGTATGCTCCAGGGAGTTCAAGGCTATACAAACCAGTGACCTGTCATTACTGTCGACAGAGAGATGTTTAGACATACAAATAACCAGGCTGACTGGGGTCGTTTTTTGTGTGGTTGTTGTTTGTGTCTCCAGGCATGTGTCCTGTTGCTAGCCGAGCTAATTGATTGAGTTAGAACCTGGACATTCTCCAGTGAAAGTTAGCGGGTACAGGCTGCAGCAAAGCCTACGGCTGCTGTGTTTGCGGACAGGGTTTGACAAGCCTTCTGTCAGTCATACCTTTTCTCTCCTTTCTCCTCCTTTCTCTGTCTCTGTGTTTTGACATTCCTGTCTTTGACCTTGCCGCCCCAGATGAATGTTTTAGTGTTCATCCCGTGCACCGTGTTGAAAGGTAATCAATGGCCATCAATATGGAAGAGACGGTATCTTTCTGGAAGATGCACAAGGTCAAATGGAAATGGTGACGGTTGGTCTTTGGGAATTTAGGCTATTGATTCAGTGAAATGTATTCTCAACGTTCTTTTTCTGGCTTTTTTACAGATGTATCATTAAATATGTTATCTTGCACACAGAACTATTCTCATACTGGCTTTGAGCTTAAGTGAGTTTCGAAAGAAAAGGACATGGTTCTTTAAATAATAAAATGGAAAAGGCTAAATTAACACAATTACATACAGTGCTTTCGGAAAGTATTCAGACCCCTTCCCTTCTACATTTTGTTACGTTACAGCCTTTTTGTAACATGGATAAAAAAAATATAGAAACATCTCATGGATCTACACACAATACCCCATAATGACAAAGCGAAAACTGTTTTCTAGTAATTTTTGAAAATGCCTTAAAACTAAAAAACGGATATCTTATTTACATAAGTATTCAGACCGTTTGCTATGAGACTCAAAATTGAGCTAAGGTGCACCCTGTTTCCATTGATCATCCTTGATGTTTCTACAACTTGAATGGAGTCCACCTGTGGTAAATTCAATTGATTGGACATGGTTTGGAAAGGCACACACCTGTCTATATAAGGTCCCACATTTGACAGTGCATGTCAGAGCAAATACCAAGTCATGAGGTCGAAGGAATTGTCCGTAAAACTCCGAGACAGGATTGTGTTGAGGCACAGATCTGGGACAAAAAATGTCTGCAGCATTGAAGGTCCCCAAGAACACAGTGTCCTCCATCATTCTTAAATGGAAGAAGTTTGGAAACACCAAAACTCTTCCTAGAGCTGACCGCCCAGCCAAACTGAGCAATCGGGGGAGAAGGGCCTTGGTCAGGGAGGTGACCAAGAACCCAATGGTCACTTTTACAGAGCTCCAGAGTTCCTCTGTGGAGATGGTTGTCCTTCTGGAAGGTTCTCCCATCTCTGCAGCACTCCACCAATCAGGTCTTTATGGTAGTGTGACCAGACGGAAGCCACTCCTCAGTAAAAGGCACATGACAGCCCGCTTGGAGTTTGCCAAAAGGCATGTTTTTGGGGATGTGTTTTTCAGCTGCAGGGACTGGGAGACTAGTCAGGATCGAGGGGAAAGATGAACAGAGCAAAGTACAGAGATCCTTGATGAAAACCTGCTCCAGAGCGCTCAGGACCTCAGACTGGGGTGACGGTTCACCTTCCAACAGGACAACAACCCTAAGCACATAGCCATGACAACGCAGAAGTGGCTTTGGGACAAGTCTCTGAATGTCCTTGAGTTGCCCAGCCAGAGCCCGGACTTGAACCCGCTCGTACATCTCTGGAGAGACTTGACAATAGCTGTGCAGCAACGCTCCCCATGCAACCTGACAGAACTTGAGAGGATCTGCAGAAAAGAATGGGAGAAACTCCCCAAATACAGGTGTGTCAAGCTTGTAGCCTCATACCAAAGAAGACTCAAGGCTGCAATCCCTACCAAAGGTGCTTCAACAAAGTACTGAGTAAAGGGTATGAATACTTCTGTAAATGTGATATTACATTTTTTTTCATTTTCAAACATTTCTAAAAACAGTTTTTGCTTTGACATTATGGGCTATTGTGTGTAGATTGATGAGGGGGAGGGGGAAAACTATTTAATCAATTTTAGAATAAGGCTGTAATGTAACAAGATGTGGAAAAATGCAAGTGTTCTGAATACATCCCGAATGCACTGTATTCACTAACAATGGAACAAGGCTCAGAGTGACTCTTTTGGAATAACTTTTTATTATACCAGTGAAAATGTTTGTATTTTATTGTTGGGATCAATGACAAAATGTGAGTTATTTTAGCCTTTTCGAGGTCAAGGCCCTTTTCTGACATCTTGGTCATAACATATCGGTTTTGAGTGAAGGTTCAAAGAAACTGCAGGTCTGTGACCAGTTATTACTCTCTGTACCCTCACCAGTGGTGTAAAAAGTACCCAACTGTCATACTTGAGTAAAAGTAAAGATATGTTATTAGAAAATGACTCTAATAAAATACTACTTGAGTAAAAGTATTTACTATTAAATATACTTAAGTATCAAAAGTAAATGTAATTGATCAAATGTACATAAGTATCAAAAGTATAAATCATTTCAAATTCCTTATATTAAGTAATCCACACCGCACCCTTTTTAATTGACGGATAGCCAGGGGCACACTCCACCACTCAGACATCTTTAAAAACAAAGTGTTTGTGTTTGGTGAATCCGCCCGATCAGCAGTAGTAGGGATGACCAGGGATGTTCTCTTGATAAGCATTCACAATGTAACGAGTACTTTCGGGTGTCAGGGAAAATGTATGGAGTAAAAAGTACATTATTGTCTTTAGGAATGTAGTAAAGTAAAAGTCGTCACAAATAGTAAAGTACAGATACCTAAAACGACTTACAGTAAGTAGTACTTGAAAGTATTTTTACTTAAGTACTTTACACCACTGACCCTCACCATAATTCAACAGCACTGAGATGAACGTTTGATCTGCATGATGTCAGACAGGAAATATAGACTTTTTAATCCAACAAAACAAAATCTCAACATGTCATCTCTGCCCCATTCGCCTAAACTTTTCTCAGCCTTTGCTTCTCTTCCACCTCCACTAATAAATCGGAGAATCTCATGGCCCAGTACTGTCTATTAAACCTCCTCTACACGTGACAGTTTCAAGTTTTATTAGTCGTATTTACGGGATACACATGATATACACCGTCCAACCAAATCCTTACTTGCAGTTTCCTTCTCAACAATGCAATAATAAATAATGGAAGATAAGAATACGAACGTAAAGTAAATGACTCAGTAGAATAGAATAAACAATTTAGCTTAAGTATAATACAAGAAGGCACATTTTATAGTCCAATATTGGCCCTCCCTCTGGTCTCATGGGGCCTGTAGTCTGCACAGTAAAAATACATTGATTTAGTATCTGCGGGCGGGGTGAAGGAGTAATTTGAGGACTGGTTAGGTGAAAGGTCATGAGAGGCCCTAAGGGGGGGTTGGTGGGATGCTGTGTCAGGTGAAGAGGCCAGGTGCTAATTAAGGCTAACGCTAGCTAGCGTGATGGACAGGTTGGTTTGCGTCTCCGGTTTCAGACTCCTGGAGGGGATATTACCCAATGCTGCTGCAGCGCAGGTCATCCGTGTAACGAAGACTGCTCTGACGCTGGTGCTGAGTAACCTCACCCTGCAGAGTCTTAGAGAACCACACTCACTGCCAAGGAGAAAGATTACTCTATGCCCTCGTGTTCTACCCTTGTGTCCTACGTAGTGAAAATGGAGTGAGAAATCAATGATGGGGAGGTCATACTAAAGGCTAATATGAGAATAGTCATCCTACATATGACCATGAGAGTCCCCTGACATTATTCACATTTTACATTTACATTTACATTATGTCTGGAGACTGCTAGATAATGCAGTAACTTACAGAAAATGGTGGGAAGAGGATGATGACATTGGATGGGATGAGAGTTAGTCAGCCGAGCAGTTGTCCCTCTTCCTCACAAGCAGTCCCTGTATGTCTATGGAGAGGAGTGTGTTGATGCTTGAGCGGTGAGTTTGTGTGCTCCTGCTCCTCTTGCCTGGCCGAGAATGTGGTAAATGTCAGACAGACGGACAGCCAGACGACTCTGTCGCCCTGCACTGGCCACTCTGGGACTCTGGGTGGTCCCTCTCTACGGGGGGGACAAGGAGGAGACCATGCTCTGGCACGATACCCAACCCGTCCCCTCTGCTTTACCTGCCTATATACCACCTGCTATAACACTGTATGCTGTAGAGGTACTATAGGCTAGGCCTATATCCCCATGGAGATGGAAGAAATGTCCTCGTGCCGGTCAGCGTCTCCAGAGCCAGACCGAAGCTTTGAGTTGCCAGGATAAAGGTTGTGAGTGGCGCAGTATGTGTGAATGTACCAACATTGTATTAGAGGAGTGTAGCCATGCAGAACTGCCCCCAAGGAGATGTGGCATTGTCCTCACAAAGAGCACCGACACTTGGCAAGAGGTCTAAAGTCAGACGTTTATAAAGAAACCCACTCCATCTTCAGTGGGTACGTGAATCAGGGGGCGGAAGTGTACTAAGCCCATGCTTCAATATTTATCAAGGCGAGTGATTGGGATCCGACAAATCCTGCCCCTGAAAACAGTGGAACACAGGTCCTAGTCGTTGAAAATAGACAATGCCCCATTTGCATGTGGTTAATGAATTCATGATGGCCTTTGAGGGTGCGGCCCATTTTGAAAAGGCCTGCATTGAATCTGAGACACAAAGGGAGGTTTGTGATTGGCTGCCTGCCCAGCTCTGGTGTTAATGGGGTCTGAAGACCTCTGGGCCTTTGGCTCTCAGACACTGAGGTAGCCAACATACAGCAAGAACTCACACTCCACAGGCGTAGTTAACCATTTAACCTAGTCTAGCTTTTAAGTACTCCTATGAGTAGAGCGGATTAAATCTTGGTTGAGTAGACTTGGTTCTCTTAAACTTCAGCCCCAGATGAGCCTTGGCTTGAACCATCCTATACCGTGTACGGCATCCATATTAGGATGTTGTCCGTTCACACAATGCCGTAATCCTGATCCTTTGACACCTCTCCTGCCTCTTTGTGCACCTGACCCTGCCTGGACACAGCTGGACTACAGGTGGCTCAGTACAGCCTGAGTGTCAGTCCCCAGCTGGTGCCCCCCCACAAAGGGAGAGTAGAATGAGCCTGTCAGGGTGGCTCAGTGGGCCGACCAACACAGACTGCTGGCTCCATATCCTAAAACCCGATCTTGGGGGGGACCCACATATTCATCGCTCTTGCAAAAGCCAGACGGCGTACTTTCCAGCGGCGCTGAATCTGTCTTTTTACAATTCTGCAATGTGATAAACTGTTCCTTGTATGGCGAGCCAAACCTAAAACACCACTGGCTTGTTTACTGGAGGGGATCATGGTGGAGGCCCACTACTTTGATCAGCCTAACAAATGGGAGAGTTAGTCTGTCATTCCGTGTTATGGGTTTTCACTTCGCCGGAGGGAAACTTCTTATTCTCTGTGGTGGCACCATTCCCGTCTCCCTCCCCTTAACTCCCCCTCAATGTAATCACAGCACCATGAAACAAGACAAGGCCTATCCCATCTACATTTATAAAATTATGAAATGAACACTGCAATCTCTTCCATGATTTTAATTACAGTAATACCATCATGGGCGGAAGGACAAGTCCCTGCTGCTGCCCAAATCCTTCACTTAGATTCTACAGACTGACATCACAACTGTTTTGTTCCTTATGGACAGTACTATGTGGCATGCAGGACGGTTGTTGCCTTTCTCTGCTATCCTCCCTTAGTTTACAGAATACTTGTTTATAGGGAATGATGATCACGGCTTGTAGTCTGGTCATGTCATCAGATGTTCCTGGTGGGTACATTTTAGACTGGATTAAAAGTCTGCTGTCTTAAACAGATTTGCCCTCCGTGCAAGGTTCACTGGACAGGGGATCAATGCAAATGTGAATCGAAAGTGTTTAATAAGCTGATGAAATATAGATCATCTGAGAACCTGCTGTAATGTCAAGGTGAATGTGTATTCATTAGGCTCATTAGTTACATTATCACCATCGAGGAACTCTGACCTGATGTCTTGGGCGACCGCTAGTATGGATTTATATCTGGGTTTTAGTCTTGCATGCGAAATATGTAGTCTACTCCACTCAGACTAGATAACATCTGCAGTTGCTCTGCGGCAGTGTATGACCACGCGAAGCCCGCAACCCACCACTAGTCTTAAATATTGAATGACCGTTGTGGTCTCTTGGCCCCTACAAAAGGTTTTTGTGCCGCTTCCGCTTGACCAAGCTCTCACAAATGAACCACTCTTCAAAGGGACTAGAGGTATTACTGTGCGCTCACCTGTAGCGGTCGGCTGCTCTGCAACCTTCAGTCCACTACATGGATGACCGCTCCTGGTCAGAACGCTATTCCTGCACAGCGGAGCCCCCATGGGTGAACGCTCACAGTCAAAGTGAACTCCGTAGTCCTAGCAGGAGGCACACGGGGGAAGGTGCGGCCCGCCTGCCCACATAAATAATAGACTACCCACAATCCTCTACTGAGTCCTGCTCTGCGTTCTCCTACTGCGGGCGTGTTCTGTAACGAGGGCAGAAATGTTTTTGTATCCTGTCCATGATGCCTAAACAACAAGGGATACGCCATTTCATCCTCAGTCATCACCACAGCAGCTCAACCTACATACCAGACCTCCCCAACGTCTTACTGTCAAGGGTGGTGTCCTCACATTTTACGACCCCCTGAATACTTCAACCGAGCCAATAACATTGACCAACATTCTTACTCATTATGTTTAACAGTTAGAGCCAGTTTTTTTCCTCAAGCCACATCTGAGTGAATCCAGTCTACATAAACAGCACCATCGATAGCAGACTGGACAGACAAGGACAATTTAGCCAATTATATCCACAAACACTTATGACATACTCAGGATCTCTGCTGGTGATGTCATCATAGTGGAATGCAGGCTAAGCCCATGACTAATAAATATTACTAAAACCTAATGGATTTATAATTCATTATGATGAGAGCATATGGGAGCTCCCATTTGATATCTTGGTTTTCAATAAACAGTACCGAACTCATCGTAAGAGCATGGGTTTGATTGTCAACCCAATGATTTATATGGTAACAGACCGTACTGTACATGTACCAGCCACTGTCCTCAAATGCTTTAAGGGATACTTCTGGGACTCATTATTACTGATCTATGACAGCCATTATATTGTTTACGGTTTGCTTTGATTACATTTCCCCAGCCACGTATTAATGTTATGGCGTCAAAAGCTTAACTCGTCCCACAAGGATGACTTCCGATCCCATCAGGTCAAAGGTTAATGGGTAGTAGAATAAACATCCACAGACTTGCCTGCCACCATCTCTCTTTGTAAGCCGATCTCATTATAAATTAGACGCATGTTGAATTGTGCAAATCCCATGTATCTCAGGCAGAAAATGGTGGAGAAGCACTTGAAGTGAGTCTTCATGTTTTCTTCAGAGAGTGCAGGTGCGGTACACCAGCGGTTATTGTGACATTTTGAGAAGGCTGTAATGCGTACCCAGGCATGACTCCTGTGTTCCCTGCTGGGGTCATGATGAGCAGACAGACACTGGATCCCTGGTATGCACCAGAGGCTATGCTCGCCTCACAGAGGATCAGCTGGGCGGCGGGGTCATGTGACGCACGCCTGCCGCGCTGTTTCCCCCCAAAACACTGGACTTAGTTAGGGCTTCCACCCACGGTAGGAAACATGAAAGTCTCCAATTCCTCCACTGAGAAAACAATACGGAGTTAATGATAATAAGTTATTTCACCCGGGCCGCCTCACCCCACACCCCTCTGAACACTTTGTTCCTCTTGTGGAATGTTCCAGAGGGACAATATGGATAGAATCAGACTGTACCAAGAGCATTGACTTTAGCGGGGTTTCCGGATCCACATTGAGCAGAGCTACAATAAACCCTACTGTAAACAGGAATCATTAAGTGAGAGTCAGCACCTTTTGCTCCAGGAAAAACAGAAGCAGGAGACCGCAGGCTTGTAAACTGAACACTCCTTTCCCTCAAGCATAAGAAAAAGATCAAATAAAACCCTTTCCAAGAAGGTCTTTACATCTCTCCCCTGCCTACTTATTCTGGAGGGATGTAGGTAAGAGTGGTTTGGAGTGAAGCATGGTTTTAATTAGTTCTTACAGTTACTCCTTCACCCCTGGTGGCACGCCTGGCTTCCCTGATCTCTGGCAGAGCTGCTGTTGAACATCTGTAGCCTGATGAGCCGAAGGTTTGAGCTAACCTAATATCTCCCTGAGCCCAATGCGATGCTATTTCCTCAGCTCTAAAGCTTTGGACACGTGATCTTCTCCTTTTTCCAGAGGTTCTCTTTGTTAAATGCACATTGTACTTGTTGGAGTTTGACAAGGGGCTTCGTATTAGATTTGAGTCTGGCGGAAACAAAGTATTGTGTGTGTGTGTGTTGTTCATTAGGCGCTGTGAGATAATGCTCATGCCTAAAGTTATACATGATACACCAACCGACTGCTTTGTGCTTTTTTAACAATATCGCCTAAGTTGATTTCTCTACATATGATTGGGGCGTAGGATATGAGGATGCTTGGGCCTCCCGAGTGGCACAGTGGTCTAAGGCACTGCATCGCAGTTGCTAGTTGTGCCTCTAGAGATCCTAGTTTGCGTCCAGGCTCTGTCGCAGCCGGACGCGCCTGGGAGACCCATGGGGCGGAGCACAATTGGCCCAGCGTCGTCCGGGTTAGGGGAGGGTTTGGCCGGCAGGGATGCCCTTGTCCCATCGCGCTCTTGCGACTCCTGTGGCGGGCTGGGCGCATGCACGTGTACAGTGTTTCCTCTGACACATTGGTGTGACTGGCTTCTGGGTTAAGCAGGCTTTGTGTCAAAGAAGCAGTGCGTCTTGGTTGACTTGGGTTTCGGAGGACGCATAGCTCTCGACCTTCGCCTCTCCCGAGTCCGTACGGGAGTTGCAGCGATGGGACAAGACTGTAACTATCAATTGGATACCACGAAAAAGGGGGGTAAAAGTTAAAAAAAATAAGGATGTGAGGATGCTTATAGAGTTATGTCAAGATCAATAGAGTGAAGAGGTGTGGGAAATGGTACTTATTCATGTAAACAACTCTAGTGCTGTTGCTGTATGGAATAAAGGTAAACACACATCCATGATCAGAAAGAGAGGCGGAGGGGAGGCACTGGAAAACAGCTTTCCTTCAGGATTAAAGGGGCTCGACCTCAAAAGCAATACTATTGAATAGAGTAATGAAAAGTGATTTTAGCCTGGAGGCCTGAAGGAGAGCACAGCCAGCCTGTTTGTTGATTAGAGAGAGAAGACAAAGGAAGAAGGATCAACTTGCTCTCAACTCCTCTATTCCTGCCCTCTGTCAATAGTGATGAATATGCATGAGCTTGGCATAGACAGTGAAGGCCTTTGATGGTTTGGATGGAGAGCTCTGGACGCTTAGAGACAGAGGACGTTTACTTCTTCCTTCTAGCTTTAGGACAATACGGGCTTTTACAGTAGCTGGTCGGTCAGAGACAACCAAGTAAATGGTTTTTCCACAGATTTCTTTTGCTCACCATGACTGTCCAGTGTTCATAAAGTGTCTGGAATGTTGTGTTGTGTGGAATCTACTGCATGCATTGCAAAACAAATGCAATCACCTTCTATGCACTTGTTTAGTCAGTGTTAGCTGACTTGGTATAGTCCTGCTGTAAACGCTACAGATTCCTCCTTATTTCCCACCATAACATTGTCTGTTTGTATCCCACAGACCTGCAGGCCTCCCAGACGGTGGAGTACTACAGTCTGTCAGACAAGGCCATGGACTACAGGATCCTGTTGATGGATGAGGACCAGGACAGGATGTATGTAGGCTGTAAGGACCATGTCCTGTCTATGGACATCAACAACATCACCCATGGGACACTCAAGGTGAGGTCCTCTGAACAGTCCGTTAAACTGCTAAGATTTTCTTTATAGCATCAGGGAAACGTTTAGTTGATCATTGTTTGTTGTGAAAGTATTGTAAGTAGAGACTGGATATAGCAGGATACTGACTTCATCTGCCTTATAGTATGATGGTGTGATGACTCATAACTCTCTGTCCGACACCAACATGAGTTCTATTACTTTCCATCCTATTTATCAAACTCTCACTAAAGGAGACAAAATGACCTTGATCTCATTTAGCTTTCCTTGCATGTGGCAGATCATGGCTGAATACATTAGGCTAATTATACAAGAGCAGTAATGGTGGTAATTAAGTTAAAATAGAGTACATTTTATATGCTAGATCACACCCATTTCATGGAGCAAAATATGACATATATTAGTGGTGCCTGATGCAGCTCTGTGATTCTGTAACATAAGTTCCATGCTAATTGTATCTCTGTGTGCAGTGAGGGAGCTATCCTGTCTATAACTGACAGGCGCGAAGAGCAGAACAGATGGGAATGCATTTAGTTTACCCCAGAGAGAGCTGTAGCACATCCATTTGCAAAGTAATTGCCTGATACGTTCCCAGCATTAGACCCTTCAAGCTCCTCACGGGATTGGAAATATAGCGTTTACTGGAGACAAGTTATCATCATGATTGGGAAGTCACTACAGTGAAGAGCATCCCTATTAGGAAGTCACTACAGTGAAGAGCCTCCCTATTAGGAAGTCACTACAGTGTAGAGCATCCCTATTAGGAAGTCACTACAGTGTAGAGCATCCCTATTAGGAAGTCACTACAGTGTAGAGCATCCCTATTAGGAAGTCACTACAGTGTAGAGCATCCCTATTAGGAAGTCACTACAGTGTAGAGCATCCCTATTAGGAAGTCACTACAGTGTAGAGCATCCCTATTAGGAAGTCACTACAATGAAGAGCCTCCCTATTAGGAAGTCACTACAGTGAAGAGCATCCCTATTAGGAAGTCACTACAGTGAAGAGCCTCCCTATTAGGAAGTCACTACAGTGTAGAGCATCCCTATTAGGAAGTCACTACAGTGTAGAGCATCCCTATTAGGAAGTCACTACAGTGTAGAGCCTCCCTATTAGGAAGTCACTACAGTGAAGGGCATCCATATTAGGAAGTCACTACAGTGTAGGGCATCCCTATTAGGAAGTCACTACAGTGTAGGGCATCCCTATTGGGAAGTCACTACAGTGTAGAGCATCCCTATTAGGAAGTCACTACAGTGTAGAGCATCCCTATTAGGAAGTCACTACAGTGTAGGGCATCCCTCTTAGGAAGTCACTACAGTGTAGAGCATCCCTATTAGGAAGTCACTACAGTGTAGAGCATCCCTATTAGGAAATCACTACAGTGTAGAGCCTCCCTATTAGGAAGTCACTACAGTGTAGGGCATCCCTATTAGGAAGTCACTACAGTGTAGAGCATCCCTATTAGGAAGTCACTACAGTGTAGAGCATCCCTATTAGGAGGTCACTACAGTGTAGAGCATCCCTATTAGGAAGTCACTACAGTGTAGAACATCCATATTAGGAAGTCACTACAGTGTAGAACATCCATATTAGGAAGTCACTACAGTGTAGAACATCCCTATTAGGAAGTCACTACAGTGTAGGGCATCCCTATTAGGAAGTCACTACAGGGTAGGGCATCCCTATTAGGAAGTCACTACAGTGTAGAGCATCCCTATTAGGAAGTCACTACAGTGTAGAGCATCCCAATTAGGAAGTCACTACAGTGTAGGGCATCCCTATTAGGAAGTCACTACAGTGTAGAGCATCCATATTAGGAAGTCACTACAGTGTAGAGCATCCCTATTAGGAAGTCACTACAGTATAGAGCATCCCTATTAGGAAGTCACTACAGTGTAGAACATCCCTATTAGGAAGTCACTACAGTGTAGAACATCCCTATTAGGAAGTCACTACAGTGTAGAGCATCCCTATTAGGAAGTCACTACAGTGTAGAGCATCCCTATTAGGAAGTCACTACAGTGTAGAGCATCCCTATTAGGAAGTCACTACAGTCACTACAGTGTAGGGCATCCCTATTAGCAAGTCACTACAGTGTAGGGCATCCCTATTAGGAAGTCACTAGAGTGTAGAGCCTCCCTATTAGGAAGTCACTACAGTCACTACAGTGTAGAGCCTCCCTATTAGGAAGTCACTACAGTGTAGGGCATCCCTATTAGGAAGTCACTACAGTGTAGGGCATCCCTATTAGGAAGTCACTACAGTGTAGAGCATCCCTATTAGGAAGTCACTACAGTGTAGAGCATCCCTATTAGGAAGTCACTACAGTGTAGGGCATCCCTATTAGGAAGTCACTACAGTGTAGAGCATCCATATTAGGAAGTCACTACAGTGTAGAACATCCCTATTAGGAAGTCACTACAGTGTAGGGCATCCCTATTAGGAAGTCACTACAGTGTAGGGCATCCCTATTAGGAAGTCACTACAGTGTAGAGCATCCCTATTAGGAAGTCACTACAGTGTAGAGCATCCTATTAGGAAGTCAATACAGTGTAGGGCATCCCTATTAGGAAGTCACTACAGTGTAGGGCATCCCTATTAGGAAGTCACTACAGTGTAGAACATCCCTATTAGGAAGTCACTACAGTGTAGGGCATCCCTATTAGGAAGTCACTACAGTGTAGGGCATCCCTATTAGGAAGTCAATAGAGTATAGAGCATCCCTATTAGGAAGTCAATACAGTGTAGGGCATCCCTATTAGGAAGTCACTACAGTGTAGGGCATCCCTATTAGGAAGTCACTACAGTGTAGAGCATCCCTATTAGGAAGTCACTACAGTGTAGAGCATCCCTATTAGGAAGTCACTACAGTGTAGAATATCCCTATTAGGAAGTCACTACAGTGTAGGGCATCCCTATTAGGAAGTCACTACAGTGTAGAGCATCCCTATTAGGAAGTCACTACAGTCACTACAGTGTAGGGCATCCCTATTAGCAAGTCACTACAGCGTAGGGCCTCCCTATTAGGAAGTCACTACAGTGTAGAGCATCCCTATTAGGAAGTCACTACAGTGTAGAACATCCCTATTAGGAAGTCACTACAGTGTAGAGCATCCCTATTAGGAAGTCACTACAGTCACTACAGTGTAGGGCATCCCTATTAGCAAGTCACTACAGTGTAGGGCATCCCTATTAGGAAGTCACTACAGTGTAGGGCATCCATATTAGGAAGTCACTACAGTGTAGGGCATCCCTATTAGCAAGTCACTACAGTGTAGGGCCTCCCTATTAGCAAGTGACTACAGTGTAGGGCATCCCTATTAGCAAGTGACTACAGTGTAGGGCATCCCTAGTAGCAAGTGACTACAGTGAGTGAAGTTTGTCAGTTTGCTTCAGAGTTTGTTTATTTCTGTTCAATATGTTCTCTTCCTTCTTTCGGCTCCACAAGCTGTCCCTGGTTTCTGGGTTTTAAAAAATTCCCAACTTTCCAAGACCAGGATGTGCAATGGTCCCTAATGAAGCTGTTTTCTGTGTTTCTCACCAGGTGTTTTGGCCTGCATCTGTTAGCAAGATTGAGGAATGCCAAATGGCTGGCAAGGACCCCACGGTAAGAACACTTACACTCAATATGTAGCACTAACCGCTAACTAAATCCACTGAAAGTCATGTGTGATGCTAACCGCTAACTAAATGAATGAACACACTATACTGATGATGTCTCTGGTCCTTCTCCATTAGCATGTGTTAGCATGTGTTAGCATCCTGGGTTCCAAACACGTGGGGCTGCAGATGTGGAGTTGAGGAGAGTCATTGACTCCTGGCATTCCTTATGTTAGTTGATAGACGAATGAGGCATAGCACTGCTCAAATCCACCCAGAGAAAATAAACAAGCATCAAAGCAGTATGCTAACTACTGTGACTGACAACAGATCTCATAACCTGTCCTGATCCCTTACTGCAACTCTGTTGTATTAGCATATACAACATCGACAACCTCAAAACAGCAGCTGGTGATTCAGTTTTCTGTAACTAATTAGGCTGTTTTGCATGTTAGGACAAAAATTCTGTTTTTGTTCCATTGTTTTTAATGGACTGTTGGCCTGTTTTTATTTGGACTGCGACTTCAAAGGCATTCATGTGGTGTACTGTTATGAAGCTAGTAGTCGTAGTTAGTAACAACAGCCACCTTGGCAGAGAGCTGCGGTCTTGTACAGTACTAGAGTGTAGGACCATAATCTTGTACTGTAGGGGTAGAGAAGAAGCTGTTTCCAGTCAGTGGAGGGTGATTAGTGCTGCCTAGAGTCACGGCTCCAGCTCTGTGGACGCCTCTACTCTGCCATCCCTCTCTTTCTCTTTCACAGCCCTGCCTGGTCTCTCTATCTTGCAGTCTCGGCCTCTCCCCTCTCTCTCGCTTTACTCTTACTGTCTCTCTCTACCTCTCACTCGCTCTTTTTTTCTCTCTCTTTCTCTCTCTCTCTGTTTAAACAACCCTTGTCAGGTTGTTATGCTTACCCTCCCGATGTGTGTATATATTCAATTCCTCCTTACGATAGAATCCGGGGTCACCGGGCCTCCAGACTACGACCACACATTGTTAAGCACTGGAGGATGGCATTTGGGAGAAATATTCATTTATTGTATGTATAAAAGCTTGAGATAGATTAAATCCATGTTTAAAAGTTCCCTCGCTGTGTGATCCTCCCTTAAAGGCCATCAGCCGGGTTTTAAATCCCCTACTACAGTTGCTCTGGCTCTGAAGGGGGGCTGTGGCTGGATAGTTAACCCAAGCAAGCTCTGGGACATGATATTAGTTCATATGTAAATCTGCTATTGGATATGAGCAGACAGTGGGGGGCGTAGAGTTGATGGAGGGTGTCGTCTGAAGGGTGTTTATCTGCTAGGAGGAGAGGGTGAGGGAATGAAAGAAAGAAAATGAAAAAGCGAGAGGGAATGAAGGGTGTGTGATGTTGGACGTATCATTGTTTTTCTCGGCGGAGTTGGTGTGCGGAGTGTGAGCGGACGCAGCTGCCCCGTTTCCGTGGGGATGGCCAAGTTCCTAACGGCTCCCTGGGTTCTCCTCCGCTGACTCGCTCCACGGTCTGAGTTTTTATTACCCACAAAGCCCAGTGCTCCGGCCACTCCCACCTCGTGCTGAAGAGGGAAAGATCTCGATTGGGTCTGTAATCAGATCACAGGGCTGTAAATACTCAGCTCTGGACTATATAGTATATACTCAGCTCTGGAGACGGGGCTTTGACGAAATATCACTTCACTGTTGACACCCTTTTTTCCACTCTACCAGTGCCAGGGAGCAAACTGGAAATAGCTATTATGATTGTACTTAATGACAGTATATAAGTAGCAAGTGAGGAAAGTTGGAATAACATTGGTAGCTAACCATTTGGAACTGTGTAATTGCTCTTTATGAAGCATAGGCCCTGACCAATCACAACTTGGCCACTGTTAGCTTTATGACCTTCTCAACAATTGCAGTCTGGAAGTATTTTGCTGTTGAACATGCAATATTGCATGATAGATTGATTGACTGATGTATGGATACTTTGGTGATTTCATACATTTACTAACCAATTTCCTCCCCATCTCTCTGCAGCATGGATGTGGTAACTTCATCCGGGTGGTCCAGCCGTTCAACAGAACCCATCTGTTCATCTGTGGGAGTGGTGCCTACAGTCCTGTCTGTGCCTTCATCAACAGGGGCAGGAGACCAGAGGTTAGTATGCTCCTTGACTTATAATCAGGCCATGACAGCTTTGCTATAGTTCACCTACAGTACAGTCTCTACCACCATATTCTCATACAAATGGAAATTCCTGTGGATATGTGATGTGGTTATTGCTGAAACTAGAGTTTCGTAGGTTTACGGCTGGGCGCCTCTGCTTCTGAAACCTAACTGCCGGATTTTTTATGTTTCATCTGGGGCAAGAGGAAGTCTGTCTTAATCCAAGACATCCTCAGGAAAGCAGCCATGACAGTTGAGTTTAGCCTTGTGTGCCAGTCTCTCTGAGACAGAGAAGAGAAGGATGGAGTAGAAGAGGAGGAGCTGTCTGCCCCGGTCTCTGGCAACCTGGCCCTGAAAACGAGACTGGGAAATCCCTCCAGGAGAAAAGCGCTCACTGAACTCACTGGCAGTTACAGCAGTCTGCAGCGCCTGCCAAATGCTAATCGGCACAGAGTTCGAAACCAGGCTCTTTCTTCAGTATGGTGTCTTCTGTCATTTAGGGTTTTGTTTAAAAAGCAGCATTGCTCTGTTTTTCCCATCCGCCAATGCTTGGATGTGTCAGTATCGTTTCTCAGACTGGGTTTGCTAACAGTAACAAGCTGCTATTGTGGGACTTTGACGCATAACTCCCTGGGCTCTTTGGCCCCTAAGCGTGTGTCACATTGTTGTATGGGAGCCTAGTGAGGAGGATTTCAGTGTCACAGACAGGTCACCTTTGTGTGAGTGTGTCGCGGTACAGACCCTGTGATGAATGGCCACGGATTGCCACCAGAGCCACGGGAAATCTTCATGCACCACTTGGAGAGCAGCCGCGCTTTTCTGGAGAATGTCTCTGGGCTGACGGCACCCCCTTCCCCTTCATTCCCCCAGTCAGAACTGTCGAAGTGTGGGTTGGACCAAACCGGGGGGATTTTCCGCTGACCGCCGAGATTGTAAATTCGGATGATCCATTTCACTGTGAGGGGTGGCAGAGGGCCAGGTCTGAGATGGAACCACAGCATCTCAGCCCATCGGAGGACATTCCTCCCTAATGGAATGTTCTTTTAATGTTCCGTGCAGACCAGTAAAGGTAAAGCCCAGCGATGGTTTTGTAACTCTTTAAACCAGAGGGAAAAAACCTTACTCTTGATTACCTTGAGAACATTTGGAATGCTCATAATCTCATATTTATTGCTAAAAAGAGCAGAGGGTTGAATTCCACCAAATTCCCATATAAAATCTGTTATTTACATTTTCTTTTCCTGCAGGAGCAAGTGTTCCATATTGACTCCAGAGCGGAATCTGGGAAGGGAAGGTGCTCCTTCAATCCTAGAGTCAATACTGTCTCCGTCATGCTTAGTAAGTTTTCCTCTGTCCCTCTATTGGCACTATTTATGTCTCTGCAGGACGCATCATACAAACCCCCAAATCGCTATACTTCCCCACCCTATGGTTAACCTGACTCCCCATCCCCCTTATCGGTGACCCTGCCGTAGGTCGGGCCGCACACCCTTGTCAGTCTGTGTCATCCTTTGGCCTCTGATTGGTTGCTGGGTGTCAAGTTGTTGACGAAATAGCCAGAGGCACCGAGTCGCACGCACAGCTCGACTTTCTGACACCCAATCCCTGTGGCGTCAGCAGTCTTATCCATCATCAGCCCCTCAAGCCCGGGACGTACGATCACAAGGAGAGGGCAGAGAGGAGGGGTAGTGGTGGCAGAGAGGAGGGGGTAGTGGTGGCTGAGAGGAGGGGGTAGTGGTGGCAGAGAGGAGGGGGTAGTGGTGGCAGAGAGGAGGGGTAGTGGTGGCAGAGAGGAGGGGGTAGTGGTGGCAGAGAGGAGGGGGTAGTGGTGGCTGAGAGGAGGGGGTAGTGGTGGCAGAGAGGAGGGGGTAGTGGTGGCAGAGAGGAGGGGGTAGTGGTGGCTGAGAGGAGGGGGTAGTGGTGGCAGAGAGGAGGGGGTAGTGGTGGCAGAGAAGAGGGGGTAGTGGTGGCAGAGAGGAGGGGGTAGTGGTGGCAGACAGGAGGGGGTAGTGGTGGCAGAGAGGAGGGGGTAGTGGTGGCAGACAGGAGGGGTAGTGGTGGCTGAGAGGAGGGGGAAGTGGTGGCAGAGAGGAGGGGGTAGTGGCGGCAGAGAGGAGGGGGTAGTGGCGGCAGAGAGGAGGGGGTAGTGGCGGCAGAGAGGAGGGGGTAGTGGCGGCAGAGAGGAGGGGGTAGTGGCGGCAGAGAGGAGGGGGTAGTGGCGGCAGAGAGGAGGGGGTAGTGGCGGCAGAGAGGAGGGGGTAGTGGTGGCAGAGAGGAGGGGGTAGTGGTGGCAGAGAGGAGGGGTAGTGGCGGCAGAGAGGAGGGGGTAGTGGTGGCAGAGAGGAGGGGGTAGTGGTGGCAGAGAGGAGGGGGTAGTGGTGGCAGAGAGGAGGGGGTAGTGGTGGCAGAGAGGAGGGGGTAGTGGTGGCAGAGAGGAGGGGGTAGTGGCGGCAGAGAGGAGGGGGTAGTGGCGGCAGACAGGAGGGGTAGTGGTGGCTGAGAGGAGGGGGTAGTGGTGGCAGAGAGGAGGGGGTAGTGGTGGCAGAGAGGAGGGGGTAGTGGTGGCAGAGAGGAGGGGGTAGTGGTGGCAGGGAGAGGACCTCTGAGTCAGACTAGGGGACAATCAGGCCTGTGTCTGGGCTAGATAAAAAGGCTCCATCTCCATACTGAACCCCTCATATGAGCCTGTGCTGTCTGGGGGATGTTGACACCACTGCTCCCCTCAGAGCAGCCAACCACATACAAACACTCACACTTGGACCTGAGCCACACCTCCAGAGTACAGGCTGCTGCATGCTGGGCTGGGGCTGGTGGAATGATGAAGTGACAGAGTAATGGAATGATGAAATGCACAGAGGGTGTGGAGAGAGGAAAGAGAGAGAGAGTGCGGGCTCTCAGCCAGGTTCATTAGCAGAGTACAGGGAGATCAAACACTATGGCTGTAAATCCACTGTTGGCTCCATTACTGTTTACTGTCACCATTCCCTGTCCACAGTGATGTACTGTCTCTGTAAATAAAGGCTGTCATTGTAAATAAGAATTTGCCTAGTTAAATGAAAAAATTCCATCACCATTGAATTCACCATTGAATATGAACCCAGAATTTCCATTGCTGTCAATGGAAATTGAGACAGGCACATTTTTGTTCCCTTGGCCATAAATAGTCAGCGATTTTTTTTGTGTTGGTGTTTTGTCAAATCTTTAGGGCTCGTGGGGGGTGGAGAGAGTGTTCTGTTTGGTCAGATGGGAGTAAGATGGTTCAGCTATGATCCAGGGTTGTGTTCATTAGGGCACACCGTAGTGCAACTTTTTGAGATGGAAAATGAAAACAAGCTTATCTTAGTGGACAAGTTCAGGTAGTACCTCCCTGTTTTACTTCATTTTCTTCCATGTTGTGCCATAATGAACACAGCCCTGTATGTGTCTCTGTGTTCCAGACCAGGAGCTGTTCTCAGGCATGTACATAGACTTCATGGGGACGGACGCTGCCATCTTCAGGAGCCTCACCAGGAGGAACGCAGTGAGGACAGACCAGCACAACTCCAAGTGGCTGAGTGGTGAGCACGTACAGCAGACATATATGAAGCACATGTAATGTACACCAGAAGTCTCCAACTGTGACCCTGAAGATCTAGAGGTTGGGCAGGCGTTTGTTCCAGCCCTGCACTAACACATCTGGAGTTGGAGGTCCACATTTAGTACATCAAATGTACTTCAACTACTTTGACATTGGACAGAACGTTATACTATAACATTTTAACCTGTTTATTTACTTTCCATAGAACCCATCTTCATAGATGCCCAGCTAATCCCAGATGGATCGGATCCCAACGATGCTAAACTGTATTTCTTCTTCCGGGAGAGACTGACGGACAACAGTGGGAATACCAAGAACATCCACACCATGGTCGCTAGAGTGTGTCCTGTGAGTGTGTGTTCAGGAAGTGTGTGTGTACGTGCGTGTGTGCATTGCATATGTTTGCATGCTTGAGACATTAACATGCATCTCTTTCAACGTCTACAGAATGACATAGGTGGCCAGCGTAGCCTGGTGAACAAGTGGACCACGTTCCTGAAGGCCCGGATGGTGTGTTCAGTTCTGGAGGAGGACGGCACCGAGACACACTTTGACGAGCTCGGTGAGGAATACGCCAACACCTACCTACTGTGTTCACCAAGGCCTGGAACGTTCTGTTCCAACCCAAACCACTTCTCCTGTTTACCTAGAACTAAACATCTCCCTGGCCAGTCTCTACAAATACCAATGTATCTCAGATTCTCGGGTGTTATGGATTATAAATAGGGTCTTTACACCTGTTTGTTGACCTGCTCCTCAGTATTGAAATAATTCATGGTTGCACTTTAGTTGGCTAGTCCACCTGTAGATGCTCTACAGACTATTAGTAACATTTTAAACTATCTTCTAGCTCTATCCCCAACCTTAACCCTTACCCTAACCTTTAGTCTAAACCTAACAAGCAGTAGCTGTTCAACAGATCGTTTGTTGATAATATGACACTCCGGACTATCCAAACAGAGTGACCCAATTCATCCCTTAGTATTATTTTAGTCTTCTGTGAGTCTATGGAGGTCTGTCAACACGGACATTCATTCAATTCATCTCCACTTCAGACTCTTCCGTTCCAGGAGTCTTAAACGATAAGGTGCAGGATGAACGCTGACTCCATAACACAACGTTGTGTTTTCCCTTCCAGAGAGTGTGTTTTCACTGGAAACCGATCACCCCAAGAGCCTCCTGGTGTTCGGCGTCTTCACGTCCACAAGGTGAGGCCAACGGTAATGTTGCTCGAGCCTTAGTGGCTATGCTGACTGGCATGGCAGCACCGGATATCACTAGGAATGAAGCAGACATGACAGGAGCTCCTGGATAGAGACCCCCAGTATCACCTTACTGTAGCATTTAATTTCTTAATTTAACTAGGCAGGTCAGTTAAGAACAAATTCTTATTTACAACGACGGCCTGCACCGGCCAAACCCGGACAGCGCTGGGCCAAGTGCGCGCCGCCCAATGGGACTCCCAATCACGGCCGGATGTGATGCAGCCTGGATTCAAACCAGGTACTGCAGTGACGCCTCTTGCACTGAGATGCAGTGTCTTAGACCACTGCGGGACTTGGGAGCACACTCTAGTGACCTGCATGTTGTACCAGAGGAGGCTGGTTGGAGGAGCTATAGGAGGATGGGCTCATTGTAATGGGATAAATGAAACGGAGTCATACATGTGGTTACCATATGTTTGATGTGTTTGCTACTGTTCCATTCCAGCCATGACAATGAGCCCATCCTCCTATAGCTCCTCCCACCAGCCTCCTCTGCCACTACAGTATTTGGCTCGTTGACTTAACTTTACCATACTGTTCGCATTTCATTGATCACTTGTCCTAATGTACTAGTAATGCAGTTAGTGAGCTCTGCTTCCTTCGCAATGTTGAGAGCAAGTTCATTATGTATGAGTATCACCATGTAGTACCTCTGGTGTTTCCCGAAGTCTACTGTTACTGTATATGGTAACTCAGACACTATATGTGTTCAATAACTGTATTTCTCATCCAGGGCTTTTGCAGGATGGCTATGGATGCCTGTTATGTGTACTCACTGGTTTGTATTCACTAGGAACTAAACGGAAGCAAATGCGCAGAAACAGGAAGGGAACTATCAATAAGAAACACGTTTCTTTTTACATTGCAAAACATTTTGCTATGGTGTGCACTAATGAATACAACCCTGATTTCTTCAATCATCAAGGCTAATTGGGCAGTATCTAGATCAGGGTTACTCAACCTTGTAGCGTGATCCTTCCATAAATCCTAAGGAAACACTTGTATCTTTTAACCCGGCCATTTGAGACTCATCCTCTCTCTATAGCCAACACAAACAGCTTGTAGTCTCCATGTCTCCAAGCAATCTCTCGCTCTCGCTCTCTCGCTCTCTCACTATCTGTCTCTCGTGCTCTCTGTCTCACGCTCTCTGTCTCTCGCGCTCTCTGTCTCTCGCGCTCTCTGTCTCTCTCCCTCTCTCGCTCTTGCTTTCGCTCTGTCTCTCGTGCTCTCTATCTCTGTCTCTCGTGCTCTCTGTCTCTTGTGCTCTCTGTCTCTGTCTCTCGTGCTCTCTGTCTCTCGTGCTCTCTGTCTCTCGTGCTCTCTGTCTCTCGTGCTCTCTGTCTCTCGTGCTCTCTGTCTCTCGCTTGCTCTCTCGCTTGCTCTCTCTCTCGCTTGCTCTCTCTGTCTCTCTTGCTCTCTCTGTCTCTCTTGCTCTCTCTCTCTCTTATTTATATATATATATATATATATATATATATATATATATATATATATATGAATCTCCAACACAGTCTGTAGTCTCTATGCAACGTTGTCATTCCTATCAGCACAATGTGTTTCTTTCTTTTGCGCCTTCAGGCTTTCTCCTCTGTTTCATTCGCTGAACAAAGGCTCTCTCTGTATTACTGATGGTCATGTGGTTTTTATGCTCTGGTCCAAACCACATCATATCCTTCTGGGAATGGAGCAAGAATGGGGCAAGTTGGGTAGGGCGAAGTGGGGTGGCAGTAAGCTTCACCCGGATTTGATGGCTTGGATATCCTATGAACAGCGGGGTTTAAAGGACTATGATGTTTTAACTTAATGGATCTGGGGGATTCTGGGATGCCAGTTATCTACATCACACTGACCGCCGGAATGTGTGTGTGTCGTTTCCCACAGCTCAGTGTTTAAGGGCTCGGCCGTGTGTGTCTACAACATGGCAGACATCTTGACAGTCTTCAACGGGCCGTTCGCTCACAGGGATGGGCCAAACTTTCAGTGGGTGGCGTACCAGGGACGGATCCCTTACCCCAGGCCTGGAACCGTGAGTTTAGGATCTAATATCTGTATTGAACTCAAAATAAGACAAGAGCTCCAATGCAAATGTACAGTTCCTTGTTGTTCTCCTACACAGTATCTACTGTGTATCTACTGTGTATCTACTGTGTCTATCAGTGTGGTTGAGGAAACAAGGTCAGAGAAGCATTAATCAATGAGGATGAGGACAGCAGAGTTCAGGGTCAGGGGTAGGCTTTTCCTTTCTGTACCTTTGTCACAGAGTTGAGTGGTAGGGATTTATTCACCTCTATAGCATCTCTCCTCTTTCTCCCTCCCTCCAGTGTCCAGGCGGAGCCTTCACCCCTCACATTCAGAGCACCAAGGAGTTCCCTGACGACGTGGTGACTTTTGTTAGGAACCACCCAGTCATGTTCAATCCTATCTACCCTGTGGGCAGGAGGCCCCTGGTGGTCAGAACGCAAGCTGACTACAAGTACACCTCCATCGCTGTGGACCAGGTGACCGCCGCAGACGGGCACTACCAGGTCCTCTTCCTGGGCACAGGTTTGTACTCAACGGTACATCCTTATTGCTCTATTAGAGACAAATAGCACCCATTCCCACCACACAACATACACACACCACAGGCTGGGAGCAGCACAGGGTCAAGCCTGTAGATCGCCTACATCCGCACCTAAGTAGCTGTTCAGGATGCCTGGTCAGGATGCCTGTTCAGGATGCCTGTTCAGGATGCCCTCAGACTAACATTCTCATATTCCTCGTCTCGCCACTTGTGTTCCACAACCATCAGAGTTACACTTTAAAGAGCTCTGACTAATGCGGTGGGTTACATGAGTGGGATGCTTCGTAAAGAGTGTGACATCGTCCATGATGGAGCATCCATGTTGGCTACGGATGCTAATAGATCTCCAGGCCCCAGCATGACAGCCTAAACGACCTGTTCTCTCTGTCACCAGGGGGTGGCGCCACCACAATGCCCTCATTATACATAACCCACTTAATTCCATTTTATTCTATATTGCGTTAATCCATCTCTGCTCTCTCATGCCATAACGCAGGCGTTTCATAAGCAAACTATTACAGAGGGGATATGAACTCAAGATAAGTAGTCAGTCTCGCTCTTCGGGGAATAGAACAATAGACTACACTATAACAAGCTGCATGAGAGACAAATAGACGGTCAGGAGGGCGATGCAGCCCACTGGGTGGAGGAAGAGGAAGAGGACAGGTCTGAGCAACAGAGGGGCGTGTGGAGCTGGCTGTACGTCCTGCATCCCAGGGAGCCTCTCTCATTTCTCTCACCCACAGCTGTTTATGTTTATCAGCCTTCCAGTCCTCCAAGATTCCTGAAGACATGCCAGTAATGTCAGACTGCAGGCCGGAGAAGTGGGGGCTTTGTTTCAGCGATGTGCAGAGTTTTTTTTCAGGGATTTCCAGGAGATCTTGCTGTAACTCTCCTCCCTCTCTCTCCCTAGCTAACTCCTGGACAAACATAGTTCTGCCCCTTTCCGTGGCCTTTGTCCGTTCTCCTCTCTGTGGGTTCTAAAGCGCACAACCCCACAACTGACTTGACTGTGGATACCGGTCACAGCAATCGTGTTAAATTCAAACCCAAATATGTGTGAGGAGAAGAGCCAGCTCTATATTTATTTACTTTTTCATTCTAATTTTGCTAGCCATTCTAATTTTGCTAGCCGTGTGTGTGTGTGTGTGTGTGTGTGTGTGTGTGTGTGTGTGTGTGTGTGTGTGTGTGTGTGTGTGTGTGTGTGTGTGTGTGTGTGTGTGTGTGTGTGTGTGTGTGTGTGTGTGTGTGTGTGTGTGTGTGTGTGTGTGTGTGTGTGTGTGTGTGTGTGTGTGTGTGTGTGTGTGTGTGTGTGTGTGTGTGTGTGTGTGTGTAGGGGTTTGTGCCTGTGAAGTGGTTGTCCAATGACTGTCTCCATTCTCTGACGTGTATATGGAACTGATAGATTCGCACACACACACACACACATTTCAAAACAATAACATGTAGTATGTCAATTGTGAATTATTTTGTCTGTAATGTCTTTTTTGTTATGTGTTGGCTAATGGGGATCCTAATCAATCAAATCAAAATGTCTCTGTGTGTGTGTGTGTCCTCAGACAAAGGGACAGTGCAAAAGGTCATCGCTCTCCCCACAAACCACTCCCTGGACCAGGATCTGATACTAGAAGAGCTGGAAGTATTTAAGGTTTGAATTCTCTCTCTCTCAATCACAGACAGACAAATGTCTCTCTCTCAAATGCAGACAGAATAGGAGCTTTTGGCTTTTTCACAAAGGGTCGCAGACTGTACTCCTAAGGGAGGAGCATTCAGGAGAGTGATGACCCGGGCACTAGACCACCACACAAGACTGATGGGAAGCATACTGACATTAGAGGGCGATGCCAGTCACCCATACCAACCCTCACACGCTCTGGTTTATCTCAGCCTGATAAACAAAGCAAGTTATCCGTGTGATCAAGGCCCAGCCAATCTTTAATCTCTCTCTGCACCTGGACGACACCGGTCTCCCACTAGTGTAGTTTTACATGTCATAGAGATCTCACATAGTGTTCCTACTAGTGCCGCGCGGTGGAAGGTGATGTGGTATTCAATAGGACGTTAGATAACCTGAGTGTTGGTAAAAAGATCCTTACACAGAATGTAAAGGACCAAATGTATTTCCTAAGATTTCCGGTGTGCAACAAGGACTAGCTCAATCACACCTACAGTCTTATGTAATATGACATGATAAGATAAGAAAGTTATTATGGTCCATTACTTTTATGACATTGGGTCACAACATTTGTTACATAAGATTATTGACATTGTGGCATGTTTCTCTCTTCCCAGAACCAAGCTCCAGTGACAAACTTGAGAATATCTTCCAAAAAAGTCAGTATATACAAGCAGTGCTTAATGTTTCACAATATTGTTTCAAAATGCTTCTGATTAGCTCATTGCTATTGCCTAATGCAATAGTTTATTTTCTGCATTCAAATTGTGACTCAGCCGGAAAGCCAGCTAATAAGCCATAATTGTCCGCGATCTTAACTTAGTTAAGTCACTCTTCCACTTATTAAAACAAACAGTGTGGCTGACATTTGAACTGTTTTGCCTTGCAGCAACAGCTGTACGTAAGTTCAGAGCACGGCGTGTCCCAAGTGTCTCTGCACCGTTGCCATGCCTACGGCTCAGCCTGCGCCGACTGCTGCCTGGCCAGAGACCCCTACTGTGCCTGGGACGGCCTGAGCTGCACCCGCTTCTACCCCACTGGCAAGAGGTACGGTACTACAGACCCTGGTTTGGGTCAACATCAACAGTACAACACCAACTGAGAAAAGACCACTCTAAAGCAAACCGAGCGGCACAATTAACATTTTACAGTGTTATTCCACTCTATGGTGGAGTCTGCTTTTACCCGTAAAACATTGGTGCTGAGAACCCAGGTTGTTAAGGGTTACAGTATAGGGCAACACTTCACACAGCTTAGGTGTTATTCATGGGGAATGAGTACAAGTCATTATACAGCTCTTAGTTGTTTGTTTGGTTTTCCCAAAGATATACATACTGTCACAAGCCGGCTCATAGCCTGTGAATGAGGGGACAGGAACAACAGGTATAGGCCAATTAAAAATGTTCTTTATTATAAACCAAACAATTAACTTTAAACTAAGAAAAAAGGAATGAGGTGTGGAAGTATCATAATGTAGGGTGTATGTAAAGTGCATGGATGCGTGAATCGGTGTGTGTGAATATGACTGAGTGAAAACTATGCAAATCTACAAAGGAACAAACAAAACAGGATCATACCTGGAGGAGCAGAGAGAGAGAAGTGTTTAGTGAAGCAGTTTATACCCTGAGCCCAGGTGGCTCCAATCACTAATGACCCTCCTCTGCCTGCAGGAGGAACCTGCATGCACGTCCTAGCCTGTTACTGTAATTACTTAGCTAGTTCATTCCACTGGTATAAGGCAATGTATTAGGCTGGTTATACAATGTATCTGCAGGTCGGAATTAACATACACTATAGAAAACATTAAGAACACCTGCTCTTTCCATGACCAACTGACCTGGTGAATCCGGGTAAAGGCTAGGATCCCTTATTGATGTCACTTGTTAAATCCACTTCAATCAGTGTAGATGAAGGGGAGGAGACAGGTTCAAGAAGGATTTTTAAGCCTTGAGACAAGTGAGACATGGATTGTGTATGCATGCCATTCAGAGGGTGAATGGACAAGGCAACAGATTTAAGTGCCTTTGAACGGGGTATGGTAGTAGGTGCCAGGTGCACCGGTTTGTGTCAAGAACTGCACCGCTGCTGGGGTTTCCACGCTCAACAGTTTCCTGTGTTTAAATAATTGTCACGCCTACTCCCGCTCTCCCTCCCTGGCGCTCGAGGTTGCCAGGCTGCCCAGCACTACACACTCCTGCCACCATCATTACGCACACCTATTTCCCTCGTCACACGCATCAACGGTTCATTGGGCTCGCCTGGACTCAATCACCTGCATTCATTATCCCTCCCCTATATCTGTCTGTTCCAGAGGTTGTTCCCCGCTTCAGCATTATTGTTGCCATGTCATTCTGTTCACCCTGTTCTGACACTGTTCCTGTCCTGTTCCTTGTCTGTGTTTGGTATACTCAGTGTATACACCATGTGTTCTTGAATTGATCCAACCATAGCTATAACACAGCCGTAGCACAGTGAGTGATACCGTTCTACTTTGAACACTCCCCCCTCTGGTTTCCCTCCTCACCGGCTGCTCAGCTGCCATTTCAGTCAACCACAGTTCAAGTATAGCTTGGTTATCGAACAGAGGCTCTGCCCCTTTACTCCACAGAAATCCTGCTGGAAATGTGCCTGCTGTTTAAGCTCTCTCCCTGTAGCTGTTGGATGGGATGCGACTGAACCATATGGTGGAATAACACTGTCAAATGTTCCTCACACCGCTGTGTCTGGCTCAGTGGTCCTTCCTCACTGTTGATATTATGAGATTTTCATAATGGGCTGGAGGGTTGGTATAACCATGTTTCTAAGCTACTGGGCTTTGTGAAAGGTATTTATTCTCCAACTAGTTTATGTAGGCAATGAAACTAGATATACAATATACACTGCTCAAAAAAATAAAGGGAACACTTAAACAACACAATGTAACTCCAAGTCAATCACACTTCTGTGAAATCAAACTGTCCACTTAGGAAGAAACACTGATTGACAATAAATTTCACATGCTGTTGTGCAAATGGAATAGACAAAAGGTGGAAATTATAGGCAATTAGCAAGACACCCCCAAAAAAGGAGTGATTCTGCAGATGGTGATCACAGACTACTTCTCAGTTCCTATGCTTCCTGGCTGATGTTTTGGTCACTTTTGAATGCTGGCGGTGCTCTCACTCTAGTGGTAGCATGAGACGGATTCTACAACCCACACAAGTGGCTCAGGTAGTGCAGTTCATCCAGGATGGCACATCAATGAGAGCTGTGGCAAAAAGGTTTGCTGTGTCTGTCAGCGTAGTGTCCAGAGCATGGAGGCGCTACCAGGAGACAGGCCAGTACATCAGGAGACGTGGAGGAGGCCGTAGGAAGGCAACAACCCAGCAGCAGGACCGCTACCTCCGCCTTTGTGCAAGGAGGTGCACTGCCAGCGCCTTGCAAAATGACCTCCAGCAGGCCACAAATGTGCATGTGTCTGCTCAAACGGTCAGTAACAGACTCCATGAGGGTGGTATGAGGGCGCGACGTCGACAGGTGGGGGTTGTGCTTACAGCCCAACACCGTGCAGGACGTTTAGCTTTTGCCAGAGAACACCAAGATTGGCAAATTCGCCACTGGCGCCCTGTGCTCTTCACAGATGAAAGCAGGTTCACACTGAGCACATGAGCACATGTGACAGACGTGACAGAGTCTGGAGACGCCGTGGAGAACGTTCTGCTGCCTGCAACATCCTCCAGCATGACCGGTTTGGCGATGGGTCAGTCATGGTGTGGGGTGGCATTTCTTTGTGGGGCCGCACAGCCCTCCATGTGCTCGCCAGAGGTAGCCTGACTGCCAATAGGTACCGAGATGAGATCCTCAGACCCCTTGTGAGACCATATGCTGACACATACACATTGTGGCCTGCTGGAGGTCATTTTGCAGGGCGCTGGCAGTGCACCTCCTTGCACAAAGGCGGAGGTAGCGGTCCTGCTGCTGGGTTGTTGCCCTCCTACGGCCTCCTCCACGTCTCCTGATGTACTGGCCTGTCTCCTGGTAGCGCCTCCATGCTCTGGACACTACGCTGACAGACACAGCAAACCTTTTTGCCACAGCTCGCATTGATGTGCCATCCTGGATGAACTGCACTACCTGAGCCACTTGTGTGGGTTGTAGACTCCGTCTCATGCTACCACTAGAGTAAGAGCTCCGCCAGCATTCAAAAGTGACCAAAACATCAGCCAGGAAGCATAGGAACTGAGAAGTGGTATGTGGTCACCACCTGCAGAATCACTCCTTTTTTGGGGGTGTCTTGCTAATTGCCTATAATTTCCACCTTTTGTCTATTCCATTTGCACAACAGCATGTGAAATTTATTGTCAAGCAGTGTTGCTTCCTAAGTGGACAGTTTGATTTCACAAAAGTGTGATTGACTTGGAGTTACATTGTGTTGTTTAAGTGTTCCCTTTATTTTTTTGAGCAGTGTATTTGACAGGATTCAACGGTTAGGCCACTTCACAGTACATAGTATATATATATATACAGTATATATATGGTACTGTATTGTGGCATTGGAAATATTTATGGATGGTTATGGTTTCTATACAGAAGGAGCAGAAGACAGGACATCATCCATGGCAACCCACTGACTCAGTGCAGAGGATTCAACCTGAAAGGTATGACAACATCCAGCCAACATGCACCAAATGCCTGAGAAACCCACAGCTCTGTTGAATTTGCGGGCATTGGTGTGCTTATCCATTTATCTGATTTCCTCGACTCATTTGTTATGTGGCTAGTCTATCCCAGCTGTACTCATTTTACTCTAAAAGAGTCTAACATAGATTCTGTTGGTTTATGGGTCATTTGAGTTCAGGCCCACTCGTGGTTCAGCAGCAGGTGCATAGTGTTTTACTGTATTGTCCCCTTGAGACTGTGTGTGTGTGTGTGTGTGTGTGTGTGTGTGTGTGTGTGTGTGTGTGTGTGTGTGTGTGTGTGTGTGTGTGTGTGTGTGTGTGTGTGTGTGTGTGTGTGTGTGTGTGTGTGTGTGTGTGTGTGTGACTCAATCAGCTGTCGGCAAACGGTCTAACAAGGGGAGGCGCTACGGTCCCCATAGTGCCACATTCCAGTATAAGTCTGTGTAAATGAACATATGTCATGGGACTAAACCATATGGTAATTGGTGCTAATTAGTCTATACCCTGTCATCCATCCAGCATGGGGATGAGCTAGTTGGCTGGTACATAAACATCAGATGGCAATGCTGTCAGTTCAAGACCAGGTCAACATAGCTTGTTCTACTATACAGATATGAAGTGCATCTCAGGGGGAATGCAATCTGACAAACAAGCGTACATGGGGGATAATCTTAACTTGAGTCAAATTTCTTTAGTACATTGAAGTCAATGGGAGACTAATTGAAAATTAGACTTAAGTGTATGTTAGGATTTGCCCCCTAGTGACTGGGAGGGTTTGGTTGTACTACAGGTGTCACTAACCCTCAGGTCAACTTTTGACCCTGACTCTTGGGACCTACATCATCCCGTTGTGTGGTTAATGTCTGTCAATGAGTTGCCGTGTGTGTGAAACACCCTTGTTTCAGCGTACAGGAACGCGGTGGAGATGACCCAGTATGGGGTAAAGAACAACACCACCTTCCTAGAGTGTCTTCCTAAGTCCCCTCAGGCCTCCGTCCGCTGGCTCATCCACAGAGACAATGACAGGAGGAAAGAGGTCAGAAAACAACTTCCCGAGTCAAAGTCAATTGAGAAGCTGGGTTGAACCATAGAAATGGAATGATTCATTCTGTGTGTTCAACGTCAGAGCTGGCTCAATTCCGACTCCAGTTTCTTGCAAATCAATGACGTTTTAGACAAAAAATGTAATCCCATGACGTGAAGGAGGATTGATTAGGTATCGTTGTTCCTCAGTCAGTAACACACGGGACAGACTGAGTACAAAGGCTGTTGGCGGTCGATTACAATATCAAACACGTCATTACAATCGAATGATTGTGTCGAATGCCTTGATCTAGTTGGATCTAGATCAATGAATTCGACACAATCCTTTGATTGTGATGACATGTTAGTGATCTGATATTATTTCAAACACGTCACGCCTCGGGGATGACGTTGTCTGTGTAACAAGGTAGTGATATACTGTATATCAGATGTGATATGGGACCTAACTAATGAGTCTATTCTCAACGGGGGAAACATTTCACATTACTGACACCCTCTAAGACTTCGTGCTGCCCATCAGGCCATGAGAAACGATACGGGGCTGTGCAAAGAGAGCACCTGCTCTTTGATAAAGATTCACATCTTTTACAGATTTCGCTGTTTATAGCTCATGCATAATATTCATATCAGAGATTCTATGAAAATGAGTACTCCAGGTGAACTGTTTAAAGGCGTCCTCCAGCGATGTTTGACCTTTTACTGTTGAAAAGCGATATCCCCAGTATACATACAGTAAAGGACACACTAGAGGGTAGAAAATGTATGTTTTCAGCTAAATTGTGTTTTTTAGACACAACTGCAAACTTCAAGGAGCAGGACATTCATGGCTGATGGGAAGTCGTGATGTCATGGGCCTCTCCATTGCTTGAGGAACAATAGAGAACAAAAGAGGAAAGCCCCCCCCCTTCCTTGTGCTATGTCATGAAATATCTGGACCACCTATTGAGATGTGCCTTACGTTAAGTAAATCCAGTGTTAAATGAGGTGAAAAGGAGACTGGAGTGCCACTTTAAGTTGATTTGTCTTTACTCGATTTACTTGACTATAGATCATGCTGTGGGATAATGTTATGCTATAGGACAATTAAGACCATTCTGCTGACACCTCTCTTTCCCCCTTCCAGGTGAAGCTGGGTGACCGTGTGGTCGCCACTGACCACGGCCTGCTCATCCGCTCCGTCCAGCTCTCCGACCAGGGCCTGTACTATTGCCTGGCCACAGAGAACACCTTCAAGCGCACCGTGGCCAAGCTCCGCCTGCGTGTCCTGAGTGAGGCCATGGTGTCAGTGCTGATGGACAAGCAGCAGTCTCCCTGGGCCTGGGCCAGTACCCTGCACCCCAAGGCCCTGCTCTCAGCCTTCAGCCCTGCAGAGAGCCTGGCCATACAGCAGTACTGTAAGGAGAGAAAGCAGCTCCAGAGCCTGCAGGGGGCCAGGCAGCAGAAGGGGATGAAAGGAGGGCCTCCTCTACGGGGAGACATGGCCAAGCTCAAGCCCCTGCTAGACCTCCGGAAGAGCCGCAACCGCAGGAACCACCTGGAACTGCCTGATGATGTTTGACTGGGGGAGACAAGGGGTTAATAGGGCTGTGGAGAGGGGGGTATACATGAACACACACACCTGGCCACACACACACACACACAACCCCCGAGCTCCCAACCTGCCCAGAGGCAATGGACCTGAACTGAACACTTCCCCAGCTCCAGCTACTGTAGGTTTACAAGGAGAGAGTGGGACTCACCCTACCTGGGGCTGTCTGTAGTCTTATATGCATGAGGTACACTGACCAGATGACTGTGATATACATGCACACCTCACATCCTATCACACTCGCCAATTAGACAGAGGTGTAAGCCCTGACCCTGGATCAGGACACATGGAGATGTGTGGATTTAGGCATCGGGTTCAGGTGTCGTAGGCTACATACACAGGATGACTTACTGCATTCAATGCTGCTCCCATAGTTCTATGATAATACTTGCCACACATATATACTGTAGTCACGCTATACAGTAGGCAATGGTCTGATAGCAGTATTGTAGTATATTGCAGTGTAGACATTTACAGCATAGGGAAATGCATCAGGCAGCATGTAATGGCTAAGTATGGATGGATGTCTGGTCCAAGGATAACAAACCTGGAGTTACAGATGGTAAAGATTGTGATTTGAGTAGGGAAATCATTGGCATATTAATTTGTATATCCAAGAGGAGTGTTTCATAGGGAGCACCCTAGCTGTTTACACTCTGCTCTGCAACTGTACATTGACTCATATTCATCCATATGAACACTGTTTACAACTACCACCTATTACAGTTTTACATTTGACAAAACGACAGGGCTATCGTCAATATCAGAAACAAATCTCTCATTGTATGACCCGTTTCTATGTACACATTGTAGCTCTGTCTCTATGGAGGAACTCTATCCCTCCTAACACCAGATAAAATAGCAGCACTGTCTATACAAAGGGCATATTGTCCATACTAAGTGGTCCCAATAAAAAAATATTCCAGCCTTGGAAATTAAAACATAGTGGCTAGGCCAAAGTACACCTCCAGCTCAGCTGCCAACCATATGGACAGTACCGTTACACTAAAACATGTAGCGCTGTGTGAGCAAAGAACCTTCGTTGGGAGGGGTTCTGCTCAATTTATTACAGGAACACTGGCAAGACCACCCTACACGTTCACAATCCTTACTCAGTCATTTTCTAAACATCACGTTTAATAGGACAAAGGTCATGTAAAATGTTAGGTCACAGCATCCTTACATTCTGTCTTCTTTCCTGTATTTATTCACGTTACTTGGAACACGTATGTTCTTAAATGGTACGGGACATTGTGCCATACTGTACAAGTATCTCTTCGATAGTGTATGATACTGTGTTATACATTAACATGCTTATGTGCTGATATCAAATCCATCTAAACTTTGTGGCTATTTGCAATACATCGCAGGATTGGTTTTATACCGATGGAGTATAGCAGTCACGCACATCCTAGCTTTTGTATTCAGGTACATACACTCCTGATTTTGGGGTTTGCATTTTCTTGATCGATGATCTGATGAGATATATTTAATCTCCTTACTGAGTTTTAATTTCACGTACAGCAAGACAGACATGCACGATCAAAAATAATCATGATGAACATTTAACTTGAATATCATTCTAATCATTTTGAATAATGCATTTAATTCACAGTTTGTGCGATGGTCAGATTGGCACTCTCTGTTTTAAATAGTGTGAATAGCTCTTTCCTGTTTGTCTCAGAAGTATAGTCTGTGTAGATATATTCATGGTTGGTATGTGTACAGAGTGTTTTTCATTCTATATTTTCATCATAACTTATGTCATTGTGTCCAGTTTTTGTGGATCTGCGCTTTTGAATGTGACCCTAGTGTATATAATTTAACATATCTCATCAAACATTCTCGACCGTATCTGCAAATCGTAGAGATATATTTTCATTTTGACAAAATATTTTTTAAAGGTCTGGCTTTTCCTTAACATAAATCTCTAGACTGACGACTCGTTTAAGTTTTGATCAATTCAAACTTTCCGAAGTGTCGTCATAGTGATGTTCAATGTCATTTCCATGTTATCATAAAACTGGTGTATTTCTATTTATTAACGTCATGACAGCCTGAATAAATGCATTTAGAAAGTACTTTGAATTTCATACATTTTGGTTGTAAGTAGTCATAGATGAATCTGACAGGAGAGGAACAGCAGGATCATCCCAATGAGCAGTAAGTCCCCATATTTCACTTATCTCTTCAGATGTGATACACTTTCACCGGTCACAGTCACGCTTAGGAATTACAGCGATTTATTGAACGTAGGAAATTCATATCAGGTTGTTGGCACCTTAATTGGGGAGGACAGGCTTATGGTAATGGCTGGAGTGGAATTGGTGGAATGGTATCAAATATAGCATACACATGGTTTCCATGTGTTTGATGCCATTCCATTTACTCCATTCCAGACATTATTATGAGCCGTCCTCCCCTCAGCAGCCTCCACTGAAATTGTATGATGAATGAAAACAATCACATTACTGTTCTATTGGCTATTAGATATTTGCTGTGTTTATGTGCTAGTGGGAAATCTGAAATGTCCATCTTGCTAACTGGTTGAACGCGGCATGTGTATATTAACTACAACCAGTTAGCAAGTCAAATGTATGTTTCCTAGTTCCGACTAGCACGTGAATGCGGCTAATTCTGAGGAATTATGGGTAGGAAGAAGCTGCCCATGCAAATGGGGTGGATATGGGAAACGGGAAAGAATTCTGGGAAACAGTGTAATGACTCCAAGTGAAGCTGAATAGATTTACAATGTGATTTATTAGGTACCCACAAGTTTAAATACTTGAGAAATTATACTTAGGCCTGGCCTACTTTCCTTCAGAATATTTAAATGAAGATATCAGTAGCTGGTGTTAGAACTAGCATTACATATTGGTTAGTTTCCATTTGTAGATTCATATTCAGTATTTAATATTCATTTTCAAACAGCCACACATCTTAGAAAATATAGCGTAGAAAGAAAATGGCTTCTCTGGTGCAGAGAAGGCTAGAGAGCTGAGGAGCACTAAGGCAAGTTAAGATGTCTCCTTCAATCTCAATTAAACACTTTCCACTGTTACTGTACAATCTAGAGTAGACAGAGGTATCAAAGAGCCCCGGGAACCGGGAAATTGTCATTTTAAACACCCTAAAACCAAAAACAGTGCTTTCTCACCAAACAAACCCAAGTGCCATGCAGAAACCACAGAATAATCATCGTATGGGGGTGTTTTCACTCTCATTTTGATTTACGGGCCACATGAGGTGAAAGAGACACTGAATAATTGTTGCTTCAAATGTACAATAGAGCGAGTTGTTCCAGTAATGAGAGAACATGGGGATGTGGGACAGTTTTGCTAAACTCATGCCGTGTCATAATCCTATTTAAGACCCCTTGAGAAGCAGGGTATCATAAAAAAATGACTTCACTTCCTCCCAGTTCCTGCCTCCATTGATATTCATGGCTCAACTTCAGTGTGAGCCGAGCTTAAGTTGAACACATTTGAATCGGCATTGATTTATTTTGATTGGAGTCGTGAATGCTATAGCAATTTCAAACGCCGTATATTCTAGCTTCAAGATCCCTGATCAAAATCTAGCAGGGAGGTGTGTGCAAATCAAATTACAATAACATAAAAGAACAGTTTATAATGATTTGTACAAAAATAAGTACATTCTAACTCACACAATGTCTACAATATATCCTCGCTATGTGTCAGAGCGAGAATTTTGAAATTGTAAATAACACAAATGATGAACGTGCGTGATATTAAAAGTGAGAAGTTACAGCACACTGACATCCTTGTACCCCCGCTGTTCATCTGTTGTACAGCAGCATTGTCCCCCTCACACACGCTTGTTGTTTCTGCTTACCAAACAATGTGCCACTATGCAGAGCACAAAGGCTGCTGACCCTAAGCCTATCAGCGTGAACTGCACCGTCTCCAGCATGTCAACACGAGACAACAGCTCCTTCTTAAACATGTCCGCTGTCTCGTCATCCAGGGATGCCGTCTGTAGAAACAGGCAGTCGTTGAGGTATAGCAATTACAGAAACGAGAGGTTATATTTTATTTTTATTTATTTAACCTTTATTTAACCAGGTAGGCAAATTGAGAACACGTTCTCATTTACAATTGCGACCTGGCCAAGATAAAGCAAAGCAGTTCGACACATACAACAACACATAGTTACACATGGAGTAAAAACAAACATATAGTCAATAATACAGTGAAAAAGATAAAAAAAATAAGTCTATATACAATGTGAGCAAGTGAGGTGAGATAAGGGAGGTGAAGGCAAACAGATATATGTATAAATAAATAAAAATATAAAAAGGCCATGGAGGCGAAGTGAGTACAACACAGCAAGTAAAATAAAAACTAAAAAAAACACTGGAATGGTTGGTTTGCATTGGAAGAAAGTGCAAAGTAGAGACAGAAATAATGGGGTGCAAAGGAGCAAAATAAATTAATAAATAAATACAGTAGGTAAAGAGGTAGTTGTTTGGGCTAAATTGTAGATGGGTTATGTACAGGTGCAGTAATCTATGAGCTGCTCTGACAGCTGGTGCTTAAAGCTAGTGAGGGAGATAGGTGTTTCCAGTTTCAGAGATTTTTGTAGTTCGTTCCAGTCATTGGCAGCAGAGAACTGGAAGGAGAGGCGTCCAAAGGAAGAATTGGTTTTGGGGGTGACTAGAGAGATATACCTGCTGGAGCGCGTGCTACGGGTAGGTGCTGCTATGGTGACCAGCGAGCTGAGATAAGGGGGGACTTTACCTAGCAGGGTCTTGTAGATGACCTGGAACCAATGGGTTTGGCGACGAGTATGAAGCGAGGGCCAGCCAACGAGAGTGTACAGGTCGCAGTGGTGGGTAGTATATGGGGCTTTGGTGACAAAACGGATGGCACTGTGATAGACTGCATCCAATTTATTGAGTAGGGTTTTGGAGGCTATTTTGTAAATGACATCACCGAAGTCGAGGATTGGTAGGATGGTCAGTTTTACAAGGGTATGTTTGGCAGCATGAGTAAAGGATGCTTTGTTGCGGAATAGGAAGCCAATTCTAGATTTGACTTTGGATTGGAGATGTTTGATGTGGGTCTGGAAGGAGAGTTTACAGTCTAACCAGACACCTAGGTATTTGTAGTTGTCCACATATTCTAAGTCAGAGCCGTCCAAAGTAGTGATGTTGGACAGGCGGGCCGGAGCAGGCAGCGATCGGTTGAAGAGCATGCATTTGGTTTTACTTGTATTTAAGAGCAGTTGGAGGCCACGGAAGGAGAGTTGTATGGCATTGAAGCTCGCCTGGAGGGTTGTTAACACAGTGTCAAAAGAAGGGCCAGAAGTATACAGAATAGTGTCGTCTGCGTAGAGGTGGATCAGAGAATCACCAGCAGCAAGAGCGACATCATTGATGTAAACAGAGAAGAGAGTCGGTCCAAGAATTGAACCCTGTGGCACCCCCATAGAGACTGCCAGAGGCCCGGACAACAGACCCTCCGATTTGACACACTGAACTCTATCAGAGAAGTAGTTGGTGAACCAGGCGAGGCAATCATTAGAGAAACCAAGGCTGTCGAGTCTGCCAATGAGGATGTGGTGATTGACAGAGTCAAAAGCCTTGGCCAGGTCAATGAATACGGCTGCACAGTATTGTTTCCTATCGATGGCGGTTACGATATCGTTTATGACCTTGAGCGTGGCTGAGGTGCACCCATGACCAGCTCTGAAACCAGATTGCATAGCGGAGAAGGTGTGGTGTGATTCGAAATGGTCGGTAATCTGTTTGTTGACTTGGCTTTCGAAGACCTTAGAAAGGCAGGGTAGGATAGATATAGGTCTGTAGCAGTTAGGGTCAAGGGTGTCCCCCCCTTTGAAGAGGGGGATAACCGCAGCTGCTTTCCAATCTTTGGGTATCTCAGACGACACGAAAGAGAGGTTGAAGAGGCTAGTAATAGGGGTGGCAACAATTTCAGCAGATAGTTTTAGAAAGAAAGGGTCCAGATTATCTAGCCCGGCTGATTTGTAAGGGTCCAGATTTTGCAGCTCATTAAGAACATCAGCTGACTGTATTTGGGAGAAAGAGAAATGGGGAAGGCTTGGGCGAGTAGCAGAGGGGAGGGCAGTGCTGTTGTCCCGGGTAGGGGTAGCCAGGTGGAAAGCATGGCCAGCCGTAGAAAAATGCTTATTGAAATTCTCAATTATAGTGGATTTGTCGGTGGTGACAGTGTTTCCTATCTTCAGGGCGGTTGGAAGCTGGGAGGAGGTGTTCTTATTCTCCATGGACTTTACGGTGTCCCAGAACTTTTTTGAATTTGTGTTGCAGGAAGCAAATTTCTGCTTGAAAAAGCTAGCCTTGGCTGTTCTAACTGCCTGTGTATATTGGTTTCTGGCTTCCCTGAAAAGTTGCATATCACGGGGGCTGTTCGATGCTAATGCAGAACGCCATAGGATGTTTTTCTGTTGGTTAAGGGCAGTCAGGTCAGGAGAGAACCAAGGGCTATATCTGTTCCTGGTTCTAAATTTCTTGAATGGGGCATGCTTATTCAAGATGGTGAGGAAGGCATTTTTAAAAAATGACCAGGCATCCTCTACTGACGGGATGAGATCAATATCCTTCCAGGATACCCCGGCCAGGTCAATTAGGAAGGCCTGCTCGCTGAAGTGTTTCAGGGAGCGTTTGACAGTGATGAGTGGAGGTCGTTTGACCGCTGACCCATTACGGATGCAGGCAATGAGGCAGTGATCGCTGAGATCTTGGTTAAAAACAGCAGAGGTGTATTTGGAGGGCAAGTTTGTTAGGATGATATCTATGAGGGTACCCGTGTTTACGGAATTGGGGTGGTACCTGGTAGGTTCATATACTTAGAAAATACTTTGGAAATATACAATAACAAACGCAAGTTAAAACGTTTTAGAAGTAAGACCTGGCAGCAGTAAGTACAGCTCAAATGACTTACCTCGTTTAGCCAAACTATAGGGAGTATGGTGTAATCTTTCACTTTCTTTAACACCCTGGAGAATATGTAATGAGAGAGAGTTATCCTTGGATGAGTGGCTGTATATACAATAGTAAAGTACGGGAAAATAATAGACCAAGACATTAAACCTACGTGATGATCTTGGAGGGGCCGTACATCATGTTCACCTGCAGTCTCTTAGCGAACCTCAGACTGAACCCTGTGGTCTGACAGAAACAAACACCAAACACATTTATTCCCACAGCAGTTAGGCCTACTGTACTGTACACGCCAGCAACAGACAATCAGGGTCTGTCAAAATCTAAACAGATGCGAGAGCAAGGGAATGCCGCTTATTGAGAGAACAGCACAAGAATACCATGAATACCATGCGTGCTGAGACTTTTTTGTGGAGCGTTAGCATATGCACAGAAGACTGCATAGTTGGGAAGGTCATTGGACATATGCTAGAGATCAGGGGTGAAAGGTGAATGGATGCAGGGCTCTCACCGGTTCCACATCCAGGAACGTGACGTGATTCTCCTCACTAGGACCAAGGCCCTCCACATCTTCAACCAGGTATGGACTACCATGCAGGAAGTGAGGCAGGGAGATGTAGACTGGTTGTCCTGGTTGAGAATATCAAAGATGGACACGTTGATCACCTGGTACTGTACACAGGACATGCATACAGTACCTTTAGAACCCACAGTATTCCCTGACCAGGAAAAACTCTGGGACCTGCTTATAGTGGAACGGAACTGCAGTAAATGCTAGTTGATATTAACCCTTTATTGTTCCTGTAAGTCTCTCTGGATAAGAGTGTCTGCTAACATGACTAAAATATGAATTTATTAGAATTCTGTGCCATTCATACAGTGCTAATAGATCATTAGATCATATTATTATTTGCATCCGGTTGATGTCCAGCAGTGCAGGAACCAGTTAGTGACTGTTGCCCGTGTCCCTCACCACGAGAGGAACTGATGTCCAGGACTCCGGCCAATGTGCAGTTCTTAGTGACCACGGAGTCTGTGCAGAAGCACTGGTTGTCTGGGTTGACTGCAGGGGAGGCTAGGGTGAGCGGGGGCAGTTTGAACCGGTACACCTCGATCCCCTTCAGGTCCAGGCTCCTCTCATACTCAGCTGACACAGACCTGAAGACATTGAAGAACAGTGCTTTTAGGAGACAAGGCTCTTTGTTTTTGCCGGGTCCTGACCTCTTGTGGTCATGATTAGAAAGGCATCTTCAAAAGTGAGGATGGGAATAAAGAGTGCTGATTTGGGATCAGTTTAGTCTTTTAGATGAATGAATAAGATTGCATGGAGGGTGGTACCTAGATAAGCAATACTCTGAGATGCTCATTGCATATGGCTGCAGATCTGACTACAGTGTCTGTGAATATTAGGCCAAAGGACATAGTGAAGAGTCCTTTCCAGACTCCAAGGGGGGTGATAAACAAGTAGTACATTTCTATTGGCTATATGACGGCAGTGAACAGGATTAAAGCTGATAGAAGTTGCTTTACAAACTAGGGCCACTGCAAAACATAATCAGTTATCATCTCCACTTATCTTCGTATACCGTGACACCAGTCTTCATTAGATCTGAACATTACTATCCACCCCAATAGGTAAATGATCACTCCACCTGCTGATGTCAGGGGAGAAGAAGTACAGAGGCTTCTTCTTGTCCAGGAAGGGAGAGAATGACGAGCCATCTGATGAAAATAGTCAGAACAATGGTAAAGTTAGTCAGAACAATGGTAAAGAACATAGAATTGAATATACAGTATTAACCATGGCAGTATAAGATGACTTAGTAATGATTCTCCAGTGTTCTTAATTGATTTCTTACGCATTTGAAATGTTTCGGTTGTGTGATGAAAGAGTAAAATGTAATTCAACAAGACAGTGATGCAATGCAAGTTGTCTGCTGCCTGGGTATTTGGGTGACTGTACCTGTGCCGTTGATCATGTCGCAGTATGTGTTGTTCCAGAAAGACACCTTTCTATTAGAGAGAAATGGGCTCATCAGTAAAGCCATCAGTTATTGGGTAATACGACCCAGACAAAAACTGCCTACGATCAAGGGCGGACTGGGACAATAAATTGGCCCTGGCATTTCAAACATACCAGCATATTTTTTTCCTTGAGGCCCCCACACCGGCCTATTTTTTTTCTTTGAGGCTCCCATTATTAGCCAGATAATTACTAAAAAATAGTTAGACAGGCCTACTGGGCTACAAATGGACCAGCCCATCTGGCTTTTGCCCAAAATACCAGATGGCCAGTCCGCGCCTGCCTACACTCACCAAAGACCTGTGGTTTTACATGGTTTGCCAGGAGAATTCTACAGATGATGCTGTAAATCCATGACGCCATTAGACTGAATTGACAATATGGACCCTACGATAACGGTAACAGACTCAGATGTTTCACTTTAAAATGTATGCCAAACAAAAAGCATTGATTTCAAAGTTTAATAACAAACCATGCAACTCTCTGCACAAGGACTACTTTGAACAATTTACACAAAAAATGTCACAAAAACACATTTACTAGAACTGTGCAGATGCACATTTTTCTAGCAGAATTACAGTTTATTTTTTATTTTGTTTATTGATATTACAGTAGGTGAAGTGGATTTACATCCGGTAACGGAATAACGGTAAGAAGGTTAGTGTGTACTCATTGCACTATTTCGATTCAACCCTCACAACAACTCTCCAACTTTAGTGTGTTGAGGCTCAAGATAGACTCACTTTTCCCCCTGCCAGCTGTCAATGATAGACACTTTAGAGATGTCATCCTTGCCTGTGAAGACACTGTATGGCCCGTCATAGGTGCCGTTGTACTGAGGAAACAGCACATCACACCATAGTACAGTTAGGTAGCTACACAACATTACATTTCATTAAGTTATTCCTACATTCTCAGTGAATGTCACATAAATAATGTAGATTGGTATTTTTTGGAATAATGTACATAGAAAACTAAATAAAGAATTTGTATTATTCTATATAGGGAAGGTGTATGAAAATGATATGCTGTGAGCTTACAGGAAAAAAGAGGCCCAGTTTCCCTTTCAGAATGGGGTCTTTGTAACCCCAGAGTATTTCCCTCACTGTCCGTTGCTGGAAGAGTGAGACGTTGTTTAACTTTATTGCAGCTTCCAGTGCCCATGGGGGAAACAACTTGTACCCACCCTGAAAGGAAGGAGAAGAAAAAGGAAGTTGCATTTCCATTATTCAAAACGAGTACATTACATAATGTCAGCACATGTGCATATTACTGCTTCCCTGGCTCATAAAGATAGAGGATTACAACAGAAATGTTTTATGACTGATGTGGTGACATGCGAGAGAGGGCTGTGTCCTACAAATGGTTGCATTATTGCCTCTAACCTCATAGATCCTTGAACATATAGAATACAAATGTCCCGATCTGTTATCTACAGTGCCTTCGGGAAGTAGTCAGACCACTTGACATTTTGTTAGGTTACAGCCTTGTTCTAAAATGGATTAAATACAAAAACTTCTCAGCAATCTACACACATTACCCCATGATGGCAAAGCAAAAACAGGTTTTAATTTGCAAATATATAACATATAAAAACAGAAATACCTTATTTACATAAGTATTCAGACCCTTTGCTATGAGACTCGAAATGAAGCTCAAGTGCATCCTGTTTCCACTGATCATCCTTTTTATTTATTTTTTATTTACTTTTTTTATTTTTTAAAGCCCCCTTTTCTCCCCAATTTCGTGGTATCCGATTGGTAGTTAGTCTTGTCCCACCGCTGCAACTCCCATACGGACTCGGGAAAGACAAAGGTCAGGAAGGCTGTGCATCCTCCGAAACACAACCCAGCCAAGCCGCACTGCTTCTTGACACAATGTCCGCTTAACCCGGAAACACCGTACACCTGGCGACCTGGTCAGCGTGCATTGCGCACAGGCCGCCACAGGAGTTGCTAGTGCGCGATCGGACAAGAACATCCCTGCCGGCCAAACCCTCCCCTAACCCGGACGACGCTGGGACAATTGTGCGCCGCCCCGTGGGTCTCCCTGTCGGCTGCGACAGAGCCTGGACTCGAACCAGGATCTCTAGTGGCACAGCCTTAGACAACTGCGACACTTGGGAGGCCAAGATGTTTCTACAAATTGATTGGAGTCCACCTGTGGTACATTCATGATTGAGAAAGGCACACACCTGCCTATATAAGGTCCCACAATTGACAGTGCATGTCAGAGAAAAACCAAGCCATGAGGTCGAAGGATTTTTTTATGGTCACTCTGACAGAGCTCTAGAGTTCTTCTGTGGAGATGGGGTAACTTTCTAGAAAAACAATAATCTCCGCAACACTCCCCCAATCAAGCCTTTATGGTAGAGTGGCCAGACGGAAGCCACTCCTCAGTAAAAGGCACATGACAGCCCACTTGGAGTTTGCCAAAAGGCAGCTAAAGTGTCTCAGACCATGAGAAACAAGATTCTCTGGTCTGATGGAACCAAGATTGAACTGTTTGGGCTGAATGCCAAGTGTCACGTTTGGAGGAAACCTGGCAAGACAACACAGGAGTGGTTTCAGTACAAGTCTCTGAATGTCCTTGAGTGGCCCAGCCAGAGCCCGGACTTGAACCTTATCGAACATCTCTGGAGAGACCTGAAAATAGCTGTACAGCGATGCTCCCCATCCAACCTGACAGAGCTTGAGATGATCTGCAGAGAAGAATGGGAGAAACTCCCCAAATACATGTGTGCCAAGCTTGTAGCGTCAACAAAGTACTGAGTAAAGGGTCTGAATATTTCTGTAAATGTGGTATTTAAATTTCTAAAAGGCTGTTTTTGCTTTGTCATTATGGGGTGTTGTGTGTAGATTGATGAGGGGGGAAAACTATTTAATATGGCTGCATCCCGCTACCGGGATCGATATGACAGCAGCCAGATAAAGTGCAGGGCGCCAAATTCAAACAACAGAAATCTCATAATTAAAATTCCTCAAACATACATGTGTCTTATATCATTTTAAAGGTATTCTTGTTGTTAATCCCACCAAGTGTCCGATTTCAAATATGCTTTCAGCGAAAACACTACAAACGATTATGTTAGGTCACCACCAAACCACAATAAGCACAGCCATTTTTCCAGCGAAAGATAGCAGTCAGAAAAAGCAGAAATAGAGATAAAATGAATCACTAACCTTTGATTATCTTCATCAGATGACACTCATAGGACTTCATGTTACACAATACATGCATGTTTTGTTTGATAAATCCTGTTGGGGATGGGGGCGCTGTTGAGACTATTTATGCTAATTGGGTAATTTTTGAAACGGCTTCCCACAAAATCCTTGATCGTACAATATGCATATTATTATTATTATTGAATAGAAAACAGTCTATAGTTTCTATAGGAGTTGAAATTTTGTCTCTAAGTGGAACAGAGCCCATTCTACAGCAATTTCCCTGACATGGAGTCAGATTTCAGAAATGTTGGCCACTGTTCTGAAGTCAGTTAAAAGGGCACTGTTATTGCTATGACTATACGGACACTTCTTACGTCTTCCCCTGGATGCCTTTACGTGATGACGATTCCAATGGGGTCGATTGCGCGTTCACAGGCCCTATAAATGAAAAAAACCTGTAGCTAGCAAGTCTTTTCTTGCTGCGTAACGCGCATGGAGGACACCGACCCCCTCCTGTTCCAAGCGTTAGTTTAGCCTGTTATATTTCTCCGGTCATCTTTTCACTCGTTATAGGAGTTAAAAACATCATAAGGTAGTTAATTTAAAGCGTTTTATAGCAATTTATATCCGTTTAGTGCGATTTTGGGACATTTATTTTTGAAACGATGTGAATAGTTGGGCACGCTTTTCAGTTCATCCCGAACGCAGTTGGCATTTCCACATGGCAAGAGGACAGCTTTCCACCAAAAGACGATTACTCCCAAGAAAGGATCCTTTGCCCAAGATACTGATGGAAGAACAGCTCAAGGTAGGACATTTTTATTATGATAAATCGTGTTTCTGTCGAAACATTTTAGTGGCTTAGGACGCCATGTTTTTTGACGTAGCTTCGCTTGGCGCAAACTGTATTGAAAAGTAAGGATAAATTAAAAAATGTAATTCCGCAATTGTATTAAGAATTAAATTGTCTATCAATCCCTGTCCACCCTATATTTTTTAGTCACGTTTATGAGTATTTATGTATAAGAGTAGATCACTGTCTAAGTGGCGCAAGGACATATTCTGACCAGCTGAGTTACATTTCACATTGTCTAACCATGATTTTGGTGGCTAAATATAAACGTTTTCGATCAAACTCTATATGCGTTGTGTAATATGATGTTACAGGAGTGTCATCTGAAGAATTCTGAGAAGGTTAGTGAAAAAATTAATATATTTTTGGCGATGTTGACGTTATCGCTCACTTTGGCTAGAATCAATGCTGGGCTGCTATGTGCTATGTGCTATGCTAATATAACGATTTATTGTGTTTTCGCTGTAAGACACTTAGAAAATCTGAAATATTGTCTGTATTCACAGGATCTGTGTCTTTCGATTCGTGTATGCTGTGTATTTTTACGAAATGTTTGATGATTAGTAAGTAGGTAAACACGTTGCTCTAAGTAGTTTTTCTAGTCCATTTGTGACGGTGGGTGCAATTGTAACCTATGCCATCTACCTGAAATATGCACTTTTTTCTAACAAAACCTATCCCATACCATAAATATGTTATCAGACTGTCATCTGATGAGTTTTTTTGTTGGTTAGGGGCTATAAATATCTTAGTTTAGCCGAATTGGTGATGGCTACTGGTGTTGGTGGACAAATAAAAGATGGTGGATTATGCTAATGTGTTTTTAGGTAATAGATGTACATCTTTACATATTGTGTCTTCCCTGTAAAACATTTTAAAAATCGGACATGTTGACTGGATTCACAAGATCTGTGTCTTTCATTAGCTGTATTGGACTTTAATGTGTGAAAGTTAAATATTTAAAAAAAATATTTTTTTTGAATTTCGCGGCACTGGTTTTTCAGTGGGGGGGGGGGTGTGCCGCTAGCGCCACGCTGATCCTAGACAGGTTGATAAAGTTCATATTTATAACAAAAAATCGGAGTTTACATTGGCGCGTTACATTCACTAGTTCCAAAAACATCAAGTGATTTTGCATAGCCACATCGTTTCAACAGAAATACTCATCATAAATGTAGATGATAATACAAGTTATACACATGGAATTATAAATATACCTCTCGTTAATGCAACCGCTGTGTCAGATTTAAAAAAAAAACTTTACGGAAAAAGCTAATCATGCAATAATCTGAGACGGAGCTCAGAACAATAGCCAAATTAGCCGCCACGTTGGGGTCAACAGAAACCAGAAAATACATGATAAATGTTTTATATATAAATATATAAGCAACTGGGACTGAGGATCAGGCTGATTAATATGGGCACTTCTGTGCACCTTTCATCCAAGCTACTCAATACTGCCCCTGCAGCCATAAGAAGTTTTTAATCCATAGTAGAATAAGGCTGTAATGTAACAAAATGTGGAAAAGGTCAAGGGATCTGAACACTTTCCTAAGGCACTGTACATGTGCACTTCAACCAAACATTCACTATAACACTGAGACCACCACAGCCAGACTCACAACTAAATAAGTTGTGGTTTGTAAAAACAGTAAAAGCTAGGGCCCCATAATTTATGTTGTACTCGTACATTCCAGACACTTAGTTCCCTTCAACCCCAGCTCTCCTTATTGTCCCGTTTCTCTACTCCAGACAAAGTAACCCCGACAGAGGTGGAATACACAATATCCACTCAGACAGGTAGAGAGCCATCACAAGGTAATGAGGTGTCATCCACTTACAGCCACAGCCAGGTTGAGGGAGGTGACACTGTCCTCCTCAGACCCCACAGACATGGAGGGCTCAAATATGGCCCCCGCAGGGAGCAGGAAGGAGATGGTGTAGCTCTCTGGGTTGGCCGTGATGTTCTCTTTGGGCAGGTACCGCGTCCTGATGGGTAGAGAGAGACACACGGACGAATGGCACCCACTCTCCCTTTCGTTCTCCTGCTTTCTCACCCAGTGACTTTTAATCTCTCCTACATTATATCATATTAGATTGGATTCTAGATTAGACTTAGTCAAATATAGGTGTTTTCTCTTCATCTATATGAATTGTAGATATTAAAGTGCAATTTATAATTCAAAATCATCAAAATATATTTAGAATACAAAGTGGAGATGAACAACACCATAGGTTTTTTCCCTCTATACAGCGTTGAAATCACCTAACAGAGATGATGCACATCGTATATATATCATGTTGTGGATCTTTTAGAGGCATTTGAGTGAGTAGGTACCTACTTGTATGTGTAGGGCCCTTTCTCCACCAATTTTGGCTTTGACCCATTCTCCACCACGTCCAGTGGGTTCTGCACGTCGAAGAGCCAGAACTGTCTGTACACAGGTGCGTCTGCAGACACCCAGTTGTCCCAGGCTGTGGTCCCAGGCTCGATGACCGATTCCTGCATTCACCAGACAGACAGAAATTGAGATACTTCAGAATTACACCATCACCACAGCAGCCTACCACAGCTATGTGTTATTATGTGTTATTACACTACAGTCCACCTGTTGGATCCTTCATCTACAGAACTTGGCTTCCTCCCCTCCAATTCTCATTCTCATCTCCATTCCATTTCCACAATAAAAGTTCTAAACCTATTTCAATGTTTGGTCCTTGCTTCGCAAACAGGCACATAAACATGCCTCTCTTCATGTGAAACAATTTGGAATAGTTACAATATATTAGAAATGACATGAGAAGATGTATGCAATTAAATCTAGTGAATGCAGTTATATTTAATGACATTGCAAGACTGGGGTCATGACTAACATTACCATTTCAGACTACTGCCATGATTATTAACAGGCGCAAGGTTCTCAGATCAGTCTCGTTTGCTTTTCATTTCACATAGGTTGGAAGAGCTGTCAAAGTTTTTTTTTAAAGAGTGCTGTGAGCTGTACCTCTGTGGCGCATAGTGTCTGTCAATGAGCTGATTGTTTAGGAATTGATTGAGTGTGCATTAACCCATTGAGACATGACATCATATCTAACCATGCAAATGATCAGAGGCTTGAAGATAATAATTGCAGGATTTGAACCTGTGCCTCACATGTAGTAGATGCCTGCGTTAGCCCTTGTCCTGTTCTTTCTGATTCTCTAATACCCCTGTTTGTCTTCACCTTCAATAATAGCCCCTCCTTTCCTCCCCACTATCCGCAGGGGAGCCAGTGCCCCCATCTACCCCTCCCCTATGGGGTATCCCTACCAGTGCACCATCCTGGGCAACCCCAGCCCACTTACCAGATCCTGGATCCAGCAACACCTCCTCCCACTTCACCGTGAAGGAGAGACAGACTGAATGGGGCTCAAACCCACATTGCAAGAAAAGTGACCTTGAAGTGCTGGGTGTGTAAAACCCAGCATATACCTCATGAGCCACTCCTGAGACCTGACAAGGGCTCATCCGTGATATTTAACCAGACAAGTCTAGAACACTTAAATACAAACATCTTCGGCAAAGCTAGCATTCAAACCCGTGTTGGAGTTGGCTTGCCACTCCAGCACTAACCTGTTGAGCTATCGAAGAACTCAGGGGTTCAGAGCTTCAAATGAGTATTCATCACTATGTTCTCTTCACTTGTATTCTCCACCAGATGGCCACCAGCATGATCCTGTGCAGTTTAACTGAGAGGCCACTGAAGACTCCAGTGTATTAGTAAGTGAAAAAGATCCCGTTCATGGCAAAGTAAATTTTTTAAAATTGATATCACTGTAACATCTGCTTCCAACTCACACCCTCAAACACGTAGATCCCCTGAACGTAGCTCACTTTCCAGCTCACACTCTCAAACACCTAGATCCCCTGAACGCAGCTCACTCTCCAGATCCCAATCACCTGAATTATAATCACCTGTTCACTCACCTGTATGTCATTTACACACACTATTTAGTTCAGTTCTTTGCACCCCATCACTGTGATGTATTGTTTGTATTGTGACCCGTGTTGTTCTGAGCGCTGGGGTTTCCCCCCTGTGATTTATGTGGCTCATGTATGATAGTTTTTGCCTGCCTCACTAACAATTCCTTTTGCCTATTCCCTGCCTGTACTTTAGCCTATTGGATTTCCTGTTATCTACCTTTTGCCTGATCTCCTGGACTACGTTACTAGCCTTTTCCCTGCCTGTACTGTTACCCTTTTGGACCCCTGTGTATGACCTTCTGCCTCCTCCTGTGGTCCTTTGCAATAAACACCTGCTGCGCCCTGTGCTTGAAACCAGTTCTCTGTCTCCCCTTGTGTTCATTACAATCACAATATCTTTTATTTTGGATCTTGCTGAGGGCTTAAGCATATTCCGTTGGATAGCTTACTGCTTGGGGGTCGAGTGTTGGTTTGTGAAGATGGCCCCCTACGGTAGGCAGTAGGTTATAATGTTCATTCACAGCATCACAACTCAGGCAAAGGACAGTATAGCTAATTAGACTGCTGCCCAGGTGAGAGGTTAGAGGGTACAGGAGCAGCCTAGAGAGAGTCACTGTCCAGCAGGTCTCAGCTCCTGTTTCACCATCCTCAATGTCCTTGCCCACATCTGGGTCCTCAATGGTAGGAGTGATCTGTGGAGACAGACGCTTCCACAGTAGCCATTTTATATATTAAATCAGTTTAAATGTAATTACATTTGATATGTGATATGATCCTCAAGCTTTTATCCAATTTGGTGGTATGAATTAAAATTATCCAACAACTGGCTCACCAGAAAACTGAATTGGCAGCTGTACAGGAATCTTAATGAATAATTCCACCTTTGTTGTCCAGAAACAACCATTATTAATTTCTATGCAACTATCCCTCAAATTGGGCCTGAATGTCTCACGTTTTGTAATATGATTCAATGGGCTCGTTGAATTCATCCTAAATTTAGATTAGGTGAATTGCTTCTTGTTGACCAGGTTGGCACAGGGATCTTCCCAGAGCCGGTCTTGGGGAGTCGTCTGACAATCAGCACCTTCCTGAAAGCAGCCACTGGTCCGATGGTCTCTCTGGCCAGGCTCACCATCTCCATCACCACATCTTCCTGGCTTTTCTGTAAAACAGACAGATCACAGGTGGAGAACCACCTCCAACTGGGCACGGACATTCGAGAAGAAAGTATCACCCAGAACAGATTAGTTGAAAATGGGCTTTCCATTAGCCAAGCTGTAACGCTGTATGGAGCTGTCTCATACCACGTTATATTTTGTATCTACCTCTTCTACTCTCCTCAGCACCTGGCCTGTATCTGCGGTCACAAAGGGAAATCTGTTTATAGGAAACCATTAGAATAGCAGGGGTCACCACCATTATTTTGCATGTACTCCTAAACATCCCCATTTGAAAGTAAAAGGTTATGTAAAAGATATGCTGGAAATGTTCCCTGCATGCCTGGCTGGAAATAAATAAATGGAAGGGTATCAAACACATGTTTGATACCATTACATTCACTCCATTCCGGCCATTGTTATGAGTCATCCTCCCCTCAGCAGTCTCCTGTGATGCAGACTATTCACATGGTATCTCTATCAGAAGGTGGAGAAGGGGTCTGTCCATGGAGATTTTTTTTTTATTTTACCGTTATTTTACCAGGTAAGTTGACTGAGAACACGTTCTCATTTGCAGCAACGACCTGGGGAATAGTTACAGGGGAGAGGAGGGGGATGAATGAGCCAAGTGTAAACTGGGGATTATTAGGTGACCATGATGGTTTGAGGGCCAGATTGGGAATTTAGCCAGGACACCGGGGTTAACACCCCTACTCTTACGATAAGTGCCATGGGATCTTTAATGACCTCAGAGAGTCAGGACACCCGTTTAACGTCCCATCCGAAAGACGGCACCCTACACAGGGCAGTGTCCCCAATCACTGCCCTAGGGCATTGGGATATTTTTTAGACCAGAGGAAAGAGTGCCTCCTACTGGCCCTCCAACACCACTTCCAGCAGCATCTGGTCTCCCATCCAGGGACTGACCAGGACCAACCCTGCTTAGCTTCAGAAGCAAGCCAGTAGTGGTATGCAGTGTGGTATGCTGGTCTTGGGGAGAGCTGTCTTTTCTCTATAAAACCACCAGGTGGCAGAAATGCAACTACAACTCAGGTGTTGCATACCCTTTTGATATTGTTTTATTCTGGAATTAAAAATATTTTAATTCATTATATGTGTACTGTAACTTGTATATTAACTTTAGAACTAGGCTACTAGAATCACAGAATAAGGCTGTGGAATAAGAAATCACGTATCCTTTTAACAACCCTCATGGTTTGATGATGAAAATATATTATAACACCCTAGTTGCCTAATAGTCTGCATGAACAGTATAATATATCTCTTGAGGTCTCTCTTGTGGGTGAATAGCATGTTTGCCTTGGTTTAGCTATATTGGTGTCAGAAGTGGGATGGCCCCAGTGTACCCTATAATATGTTATACACAGACAAGAAACAGTAAAGTTCAGTACATTGTTTTCTCATGTGATATCAAATGTCACTTACAGTATTAGGCATTTCCAAAAACCAGAATGTATTGACTCAAAGGTCAGGCTGGTATTTTGACAGAAAAACCTGAAACAGGAAGTATTCGTGTAGCCAACTGGTGGTAATTGTAGTTGAATGAGCAGAGCTCACTGTGGCAGTGAAAGACGGACGCGCTGAGACAGAGAGAGCAATTCGCCGTGGAACTGTTTTCATTTAGAACTATTTATGCCACGAGGAGAGAAATAGCTTACACTGACTGAAAGCATAGGAATATAGTGGTCCTTTTTTTATCTTTAAAAAAAAGTATTAATCCAAGCGACCCGATAGCTTTCACACAAGGGCGTGTGTGGGTCTCGGGGAGCAGCGGCTCGCTTTTTAACCCGTGCATGTTGGTACTGTATATATTTGATATTTTTGCATCACTCGGGTCCGGAGGATTTGCTTGAGGATGGGGTGTACCCTGAGCACGGACGATAAGGCGGCGGTGGAGCGCAGTAAAATGATCGACAGGAATCTGCGGGACGACGGGGAGAAAGCCGCAAGAGAGGTCAAGCTACTGCTTCTCGGTAAGGGAAGTGCTTGTCCTTGCTTTCGTCCCGCAACGTGAAACATTGTGGGACGAAGCAATGGTTATCCGTGAACTTAACTGTAATATTAACTGCGATTGCGACATTAACTAAATGTCAAACGCACTATTTACAGTGATAACGTTATACAATTGGTCTGCATATACAAAATGGCAACAATTGGAATTGAGAATTCTTGCACGATTTCATACAATTCCGGATAACACACAAGCTGTCGTCATCAAATGTAAAACATTGTCAACTTTTACATAGACCTTGAAATCAAAGCACATTGGCGAAATTGGACTACCTAATAAAACAAAAGTTTAAGAACATTTTCCGATTTAGCCTATAAGCAGAACAAAGGTCGTTGTCCACGCTGGCTCATCAGTTCCACCCTTCGGTATGTTATCACCCTTACAGGCAGTTGTAACAAAGTAGCCCCCTTTGTTACGCTTGTTCAGCAACACAAATGGTTTCTCTGGGCCATATTCATTGGCTTAATCCTCCAGCATTTGACACCTTGTCGCCTGTCTGCAGCATTGTGTTTGAATGCTATGTCCAGCTGAGTGCATATGATGTTTCCAATTTGGTAATTGGCCCAGAAACCGTTGGAATAACGAATTGCAATAACTATACTACTATGTTCAAAACATTTGTTTGAGACCTCATCGCCTTTTTTCCTACTTCAGGCATGGATGTATGCTGTTTATGATTCCGCCATTGCTTAGATAAACATATGTCTAAATTAATCTGCTTCTCTCATTGGTTGTTGCAATAGTGGATGGACTTATCTCTGAGTTTAGCCTACTGCTCAATATGTTTTACCTAAAAGCCATTAAAACCGTGGGTATTCCATTGACAAACAAAGGAGCCCATTCCCTGGACAGAAACAAGTGATTTGTTTTTGAAATACTGCTCTATCGTCCACTCCATTGGGGAAGAGAAGGACGGGATGTGTCTTCTCTTTAAATATGGGTATTCTTCACTGATGCCATGAGCAAGAATGGCTGTCCTGAAATGCCTGTAAAACTATAGGCCTGTCGGTGGATGGCTATGAAAGCTTTTGGAGGACGTTGTCCCTGTGTTTTTTGTTTTGATTTCCTGCTATTTTCTTCAGCAAATCAGCATTCAGTGCTCGAACCACCCAGTTTATAAATGGTAAATATCAGCATAAGTTTTATTTGTACTTTTCTAATTACGTTGGTAATCAGTTTCATATTAGCAATAAGGCACTTAGAGGTTTGTGGTGTATGGTTATATGGTATAAGCCTCTTCCTTGTTTAGAGCCTAGGCTACATTCATCTGCAATGCTATGAGTGATGAAACTGATTCGAAGCAAGTCAGGTCCAGTACTATGGTCTTGCTGCAGGCTGCGACTTAGGTCTCCAAATTTTCTTCTGAGTGAAATTATAAAGTTTGTGTAAAGTCAATCCCAGACCTGTGACGTCCAATATTTTGAACTCTTTTGAAAATGGTCTCTCCCAAAATTATTTACTTAACAAAAATATACACACAACATATATTAAGTGACATTTTCCATACACACAAAACGATTTTCTCTTTTCCATAAGCACAAATTGTTTACATCCCTGTTAGTGAGCATTTCTCGTGAGCATTTCTCATTTGCCAAGATAATCCAGCCATCTGATGTGGCATATCAATAAGGTGTATTAAACAGCATGATCACTACACAGGTACACCTTGTGCTGGGGACAATAAAAGGGCACTCTAAAATGTACATTTTTGTCACAACACAATGTCACAGATGTCTCAACTTTTGAGGATGTGTGCAATTGGCATGCTTGACTGCAGGAATGTACACCAGAGCTGTTGCCAGAGAATTTCTCTGCCATACGCTGCTTCCAACATTGTTTTAGATAATTTGGCAGTACATCCAACCGGCCTCACAACTGCAGGCCATGTGTAACCATGACAGCCCAGGCCCTCAACATCTGGCTTCTTCACCTGCGGGATCGTCTGAGACCAGCCACCCGGACAGCTGATGAAACTGTGGGTTTGTACAACAGAAGAATTTCTGCCTAATCTGTCAGAAACCGCCTCAGGGAAGCTCCTCTGCATGCTCGTCATCCTCACCACTTGACCTGACTGCAGTTTCGTGTCGTAACCAACTTCAGTGGGCAAATGCTCACCTTTGATGGTCACTGGCATGCTGGAGAAGTGTGCTCTTCATGGATGAATCCCAGTTTCAACTGTTCCGAGCAGATGGCAGACAGCGTGTATAGCGTTGCGTGGGCGAGCGGTTTGCTGATGTCAACGTTGTGAACAGAGTGCCCCATGGTGGGGTTATGGTATGGGCAGGCCTAAGCTTACGGTCAACGAACACAATTACCTTTTATCAAGGTCAATTTGAATGCACAGAGAACCTGTGACGAGATCCTGAGGCCCGTTGTTGTGTCCTTCATCTGCCACCATCACCTCATGTTTCAGCATGATAATACACGGACCCATGTCACAAGGATCTGTACACAATTCCTGGAAGCTGAAAATGTCCCAGTTTTACCATGGACTGCATACTCACCAGACATATCACCCATTGAGCATGTTTGGGATGCACTGGACTGACGTGTACGGAGGACCGCGTGTTCCAGTTCCCGACAATGTCCAGCAACTTCGCACAGCCAGTGAAGAGGAGTGGGACAAAATTCCACAGGCCACAATCAACAGCTTGATCAACACTATGCGAAGGAGATGTTGCGCTGCATGAGGCAAATAGTGGTCACACCAGATACTGACTGGTTTTCTGATCCACGCCCCTACATTTCTTTTATGCATCTGTGACCAACAGATGCATATCTGTATTCCCAGTCATGTGGAATCCATAGATTAGGGCCTAATGAATTTGTTTCAATGGACTGATTTCCTCATGAACTGTAGCTCAGTAAAATCTTAGAAATTGTTACATTTCTATTTTTGTTCAATGTATCAATAAGAAAAATAAAAGGTCTCCCCCAATATCATACATACCTATACAAAGAGGTGCTATGTTACGTGTTGCTGCTTCGGTTGTTGATCTCGCTCTCCGAGACCGACGTGAGTAAGGTCTTTAATCAGGTAAACAGTCGCAAGGCCACGGGTCAGGACAGTATTCCAGGGCGCGTTGTCAGGGAATGCGTAGATCAGATGGCAGGCATAGTCACAGTAATCTTCAACTTCTCATTGTCCCAGTCTGTAATCCCCATATTTTAAGATGACTTCCATCATTCTGTAATCATGAAGTGCTTTGAGAGGCTGGTTATGGCACACATCAACTCCATCATTCCAGACACCCTAGACCCACTCCAATTTGTATACCACTCAAACAGATCTGGAGATGACGCAATCTCAATTGCATTCCATACTGCCCTCGCCCACCTAGATAAGAGGAATACATACCTAAGAATGCTGTTCATTGACTACAGCTCAGCGTTCAACACCATCGTCCCCTCAAAGCTCATCACCAAGCTTAAGACCCTGAGACTAAACACCTCCCTCTGTAACTGGATCCTGGAGTTCCTGACGGACTGACCCCAGGCTGCCACGCTCACCCTCAACACATGGGCCCCACAGGGGTGTGTGTTTAGTCCCCCCCCCCCCCCGTACTCCCTGTTCTCACACACGACTGCGTGACTCCAACACCAAGTTTGCCGATGACGTGACTGTGGTAGGCCTGATCACCGGTGATGAGGAGACCGCCTACAGGCAGGAGGTCAGTGACCTGGCAGTCTGGTGCAAGGGGACAACAACCTCTCCCTCAACGTCAGGAAGTTGAAAAGGTTTGGCATGGGCCCTCAAATCCTCAAAGTTCTACAGCTGCACCATTGATAGCATCTTGACTAGCTGCGTCACTGCTTGGTATGGCAATAGCACCGCCCTCGATTGCATGGTGCTACAGAGGGTGTTGCAGACAGCCCAGTATATCACAGGGGCCGAGCTCCCTGCCATCCAGAATCTCTATATCAGGCGGTGTGAATGGAAGGTCCGGAAAACCATTAGACTCCAGCCACCCAAGCCATAGACTGTTCTCTCTGCTTCCTCATGGCAAGCGGTACCGGTGCATCAAGTCTGACACCAACAGGCTCCTGAATAGCTTATATCTCCAAGCCATAAAACTGCTAAATAGCTAACCGAATGGATACACAGACTAAATGAATTGACCCCTGTCTATACACACTAACACTCCAACACCATTAACATGCACACACATTTATATGGACTACACACACACTCACATACAATCATAATTTACGCTGCTGCTACTCTTTTTTTTAATGAAAAATAATAATATATCCTGATGATTTGTCATCTTATTCCTAATAGTAATATGGTCATGGTGGTGGCCGTCGGACTTTGTCGGTTGGCAACCAACTTTAAGGTGCATTACCACCACTGACTGGAGTGTGGACCGCGGTTCATCTTTCAATCACCCACGTGGGTATATGCTCCTAAAAACCAATGAGGAGATGGGAGAGGTGGGACTTGCAGCACGTCAAAACTTGAACTTGGTTCGATTTTTCACCTGGCCATGCAGATGTTCGTTGACGCGCGTGAGCAGTTTAGATGAAATGATTGACTAACATGTATTTGTCAATTTATTTTGCAACGCAAGGTCAGCGTGTTAGAGCTTGCAAGAAATTTCCCAGTACTTGTGTGCGTGACATTGAAACCTGTTTGCGTGTTGGCACCCTGACCTGCTTCCTGTGTCAGCCGTTGGTAACCAGGTAACACACCCAGCCTCGTCAGATGACCGTGAGATATGCTAATAGAGGAGCAACAGGAAGGAATGTACTAGATCAGGTCTAAACTCCAACACTCGTTATAAATTGAGGAGGAAGATGTTTGGGTTTCTGTTTGCTTACATATTTAGTCTTTTCTGTTACTATACTTCTGTCACAAAAGTCTCAATTCCTCTCATCTGCCTCCTAGCTCCCCCACTAAACATACTTTGTTTAATTACATCCTGGTCAAGAGGTCACAACCATATCAGTGACGCTGATGGGGCATACATCGGCACAGGCAGCACCTCAGAAACGGTGGTGAATATTAACTACTAAATCACTTCAAGGACACCAACCGTCAAGCATCCATGTTTTACATTGGGTGGCGTTGATGGGCTGTCCATGTCTGTGCTGTGGACTTCATGGGGGGTGGCTTACGGTAGGACGCACACACAAACACAAAACAATTGTTGAATTCTCCAGAAGGAACCTGCATGTAAGCATTTCATTGGCCAGTGTATACCACGTGTATCCTATATGACTAATAAAACTTGACACACACACACAGCATAATGAGCAGTCTGTCAGCGGAGTATACCGGCATCCTGCTGTCAGAGGAACAATCATTCGTATGAGGAGTGCTTTGAATGTTTGGGTGTATGCTGTCAAGTCTGTACAAGCAACATCTTGTCTTTATTAGGCCGACTACACCCAACCACATTGGTGTCGAGAGGTTTCTGTAGGTGGTCTGTGTAACATTTTATGTAAAGCGTTATGGGTAGTACTTTATTTTACAGTACTAATGCTTCCATTTGTATTTCCCGGATGTTTGATAGGAAATCATGTGTCTTTCTTGTACTTCAAATAGTTCAACACATGGTAATTAATTACCTGTTACCAAGTTTGTAGTAATAACTCTCAAATAAACAAACAAGCAATTCCTAGGTTATCACTGTATCTGCTATTTTACCATGTCATTTATCACATCTGGTGAGCTATGTAGGTCTCCTGTAAACTGAGGTTCTTATGAATTATGAGGAATTCAGTAGCTTCCACTTCTCCAGCACCGTCCCGTTAGATCTCCTGCTGTTACTGGTCACTTCCAGTAAAGTATCGGCCTGCATGTAGTTTGTTTCCTAAATCTATTATCCATTGATCTAGATGTGGACAGATGTATCCAGCTGATTTCGCTACATGACTCCCTGATGGGTTAATGCTACTGTAACTTCCTGGGTTCCCTTGTGAGTCACTCACAGGCTCAACAGCTCCCGATGGTAACGAGGGATGGGGACAGCTAATGTGGCACCACTAATGTGGTTCATGGAGAGTGAGCCAGGCCCAGCTGTAAGCCCGTTCAGCCCTGTCCCCTGTCCCTCACTCCTTCTCAGCCCTGTCCCTCGCTGCCTCTCTCCCTCTCAGCCCTGTCCCCTGTCCCTCACTCCCTCTCAGCCCTGTCCCTCACTCCCTCTCAGCCCCGGCCCTCACTCCCTCTCAGCCCCGGCCCTCACTCCTCTCTCTCAGCCCCGGCCCTCACTCCTCTCTCTCAGCCCCGGCCCTCACTCCTCTCTCTCAGCCCCGGCCCTCACTCCTCTCTCTCAGCCCCGGCCCTCACTCCTCTCTCTCAGCCCCGGCCCTCACTCCTCTCTCTCAGCCCCGGCCCTCACTCCTCTCTCTCAGCCCCGGCCCTCACTCCTCTCTCTCAGCCCCGGCCCTCACTCCTCTCTCTCAGCCCCGGCCCTCACTCCTCTCTCTCAGCCCCGGCCCTCACTCCTCTCTCTCAGCCCCGGCCCTCACTCCTCTCTCTCTCTCTTTCCCCCTCTCCCAGAGGACTGTATGCCCTGGCCAGCCTAACTGAACCCCAGGCAGGACGTGCCCTGGTTCTTCTGGTGACCCAGACAGAAAACCCCTCGGCTCATTAGATCTGAAAGCCCTCAACTCCGGGACAGGCAGAGAGACTGAGCTCTGAGAGAGTGGGAGGAACTCCAAAGCGATTCTCCCCACCCTGGTATTATATAAAAGCTCCAACTTAATCATCACTTAAGATTAAAATGCAACAGAGCTGTCATTTGGAATGAAGACTTGATTGTAGCCAATCCTACCACAACTCTTTGTAAAACGTTCCTTCATTGTCGACATGCATGTCCTCTTTACTCTCTGTGGAAAACCACCTTGGGGGAAGTTCTAGGAGAGATGGGTTGGATGGTTGGTGGCATTTAGAAGTACTGTTCTGTAAACGGCCATTTTTTTGTTTGCAGGCCTCAACAATTTTTCTTAAAATAGTATTTTCCCAACCGCCAGAAAGCAGCTGCCTCGCTGTGGTTTTGGTCTGCCTCTTTGATGGGTGTATCAAATTGTGGGTGGGTAACATGACTCGGTCTGTCCCAGCCCATGAGGTCCACTTTTCAGCCTTTGCTTTCTTTAATGGCCCATGTGGCTCAAATCAGGGCCATTAGACTTTAGTGATGTAATAGGGGTGTGGCCCCACCCCAGTAACTTTAGAGTTGAAGGACAGAGCAAGGTCAGTCAGTCCAGACTGGAGCGTTTGTTTGCCTTACTTAAAGAAATGTCATAAGGGAACAGTACCTTGGAGATTATCATTCAATAATTATTCCTATGACTTGCTAGTGTACATTTTGTTGACCCTATGCACGGTTTTGTGTTCCATTGACAAATCAAGTGTGTGTCGGTCAGACAGTAAAACATATCTAGAGGGAGGGTACAGTGAACACACAACAGCCTGTAAAGAGGGTATGTTTATTCTAGATTGAGAGGCAGCCAGCCAGTGTGTGGTAGGGAGTAGAATGTTGTGTTGTGTCGCTGCCTTGGCACTGAGGCCCTTAGCAGAAGGAGGGAGGTGACTTTACCTGCTGCCAATGCTGTGTGTCTGTGTGCGTGCACGTGTGTGTTACAGTGCACGTGTGTCTGCTGTCTCGTAGTCCCTCTTGGGTTCTTAGTGGCACATGTGACTGTTTGGCTCCGGAGCAATGAGACATGTTAGTCCTCCTCTCTGGGGCCAGGGCCACAGCAGTGACATGTAATTAAAACAATTTGTCCTCTGGTGAAAGCCATTCCAATTAGGCTGAACAGTAGGAGGTACCTGCCTGGGGTGCACACTGTTAAAACACACACATTCTCACACACTCACTCTGTATCAGCATGCTCTAAGGCTCTGGAGAAAGGCTTGTCCACAGGGATTCACTTCTACATGTTGGTTTCAGGTTCTCTTCTGCGTTAGGGAAAGTTCCACGCCCCTACGTTTCACTTGCCACAGCGAGAAGCCCTGACGTGGTGTGTGTGTGTGGCGTGCATGTGCTCGTTGTCTTGCTGTAATGCAATACTAGCTGGGTCTTGCGAGATGGGAAGATTGGGTGTTACAGAACTAGCTTCCTCCTGACAACTCAGATGGGTGTTAGTATTGCCTGGACAGTTCTGAATAAACAGTAAAGAATTTTAATCACACTAGTAACAACAACATTGTATTATAATGTTATATACTACTTTGGTAGTTGCATTTAGACTGACATGGCTACAGTTCCCCTTCTGACCGTGTTTATTGTGTCCGAGCCGAGCCCACGGAACAAGTGAAAACAACATGTTTGTTTTCAGGGACAACCCATATTTCCCAGTAGCCTGACTGTCCCTGAGTGGAAAAACCCACCGGTGGACATTATGTCGAGGAGGGGCCTGGCTTAGTCAATCTCCATGACACATCCTCTACTTATGTGTTATGGGGACATTGCGTGCAGTTTGGGGACATTTGCCTATCAATAATACATGCCCGGCTATGGAGATCAGCCATCACTACACAACCACCCCTAATCCTCCTCAGGTGACCGTGTGGCGAGCGCTGAGATGTCTTTGGTAACGAATCCGGTTGCCATGGCAGTGTGACGGAGGCACGGAGCCCCTAGCAGCAGCCAGGCCCAAGCAACGCTTATTCTGTGTTCCCTGCCTCTGTCATAGGAGTAGTGCCATGTCAATCTCCTCTCCGCCTCACACTCATTGGCTGCTAGCTTTAGTGTCCACCCTCCCGGCTCTTGTCCTCATGTGTGAGTGGTTTACACAGCCTATCAGTCAGTAATGTGTAATTCAATATAGAAGGCTTGTACCATCTTGAAGTAACACAATATGTGCTCATAGGCCCTTTAAGGAAAACACTGGTTACAACTGGTGGTATATCAGAGCTGACAACTAACTCATGTAATGTACAAAGACCCAATGACCAGATATTAACTGGCTGATAGCAGCGTTGTGTTGATGGTGTGTTAGTGGTTTCTGGAAACTACTGCAGGCTGCATGCTTCACTGCTGTTAATGTAGATGAGGAGGAATGTACTGCCTGTGATTTGGCCTTTGCAATAATACTGAGGACCATAATGTATTCACCTCTGTCCCTTCACTGTACTCCCATCCCAACGCACACACTCACTCATCACTCTGCACTCTCTGAATGTTACTGTGTTTTGCTATGGTGCTGCTCATTCAGTCTTGCGACGCTGCCTGAGATGGGTCATTGGTTCCTGCTGCAGTAGGTAGTTCCATAATGCTGTGTTAGTGCTGCTGTTGAAATGTGCCGATAAAGGGAGAGGTGGGGAGGGTCTGTATCGACCGGACGGCTGCAGAGCGACGCTTTGGGTCAGAGACGTCAATACAGAAACACAGGAAGGGAAATGAACAGTGTGTTTGACCACCTCAGGGTTCTCCACTATGGTCCATTTCAAAAGGGGTTGGATAATGGCCTGTAATGAGTAGCTCTTTACAATTGACTTTTCTTTTTCAGTATGTCAGTGTAATCCCATACCAGGCAATATAAATTATGGTCAGTGTTGGCTTCAAATTCCACTGCAGATTCGGAACACATCGCTCTTATTGCATAATTGCAATTAGTTAAATTATAGGCTTTGACTGGTTTGGTAAATGTGTTCTCTCTCTCTCAGGTGCTGGTGAGTCGGGGAAGAGCACAATAGTCAAGCAGATGAAGTGAGTATATCCTTCCATTCTTCCAGATGCAATATCTGCCACACAATCAAAACAAAGCATTGTTTTTGCCCTTCTGTGGGGACAGTTCTCAGAAATGAGTCATTGTTATTGTCCTCGTGCCCCATTCAATTCAGATGCTGTAAACATTGTTACCTGGATAGTGTTGTTATCAATGTTCGCTTTTTCTCCCCTGTCATTTTATGATGGAAAGGTTGCCATTGTGTTGGGGATTATTGGTCTGCTATTTTTCGGTCTTATTTTTTGCTGTTAATAAAAATGAACTTGTTCTCAAAAACAGAAAGTGTTTCTCCTTGTGACTGACTGATGTTGCTCAATGTTCCTCATGGTGACTGACTGTGTCGTGTTGCTCCGTGTTCCTCATGATGGTTGACTGTAGTTGTGTCCTCTGTCCCGTGTGTCAGGATCATCCACGAGGCAGGCTACTCGGAGGAGGAGTGTAAACAGTACAGGGCTGTGGTCTACAGCAACACCATCCAGTCCATCATCGCCGTCATCCGAGCCATGGGACGACTCAAGATCGACTTTGGAGATGCCTCCAGAGCCGTGAGTGGGCTAGACATGATGATGATGATGATGATGATGGATTGCATTTATCAAAGCCTTCTGACTAAAACTATAAACACACATAAACATAAACAACTATAAACACACCCAATCACATGCCCAACACTGATGCCATGGCAGTATTATTAATGATGGTTATGATGGTAGGGATGCTTTTCACAGTGGAACTGATGGTGACGGTTTGATGGTAATAGTGATGGTTGTACTGACGGACTGCTCTCTCCCAGGATGATGCGAGACAGCTGTTTGTGCTGGCGGGGTCGGCAGAGGAAGGCTTCATGACGGCGGAGCTGGCCGGGGTCATCAAACGCCTGTGGAAGGACGGGGGGGTACAGGCCTGCTTCAGCCGCTCACGAGAGTACCAGCTCAACGACTCTGCAGCATAGTGGGTCACACACACACACACACACACACCACCTTGTTCTGCTCACACAGTCTGCTCAGCTTGGTCTGATACACACACACACACACAGCTCCTGCAGTTCCTCTTCCTCCCTAATTCTCTTCTGCTGGAAGTAAATACATTCTCATTCCTCTGCGATAACCAAAGGCCTTGAGCAGTCCATTTATTACAGATGCCCGCCCACTCTCTGGCAGACATCTCTACTGCCTACAGTCCAGTCCGCTTGGTGTTTCAACCTTGAGTGAGACTGTCAATATTTGTTTTGTGTGGGGGTGTCACCCCTGTAGCAGGACTGTAACACGCAGGCTGCAGCGTGTCTGCTGAGTCCTTGACCTTAGCATTTAGCTCATGTAGCTGTCTAACAGCAGATTGGCCAGGGGTGTTGTGGTTACCAAACCCTGGTAGCAAAACACCACAGACAGCAGAGCTAGAAAACATGTCCAAATCCCTCTGTCAGTGGGCAGCGTTGGAGCTCAACTCCCTCGATTCAGTTGTTCTTTTTCTGAAGTGATTGTTCTTTTTTCGTCCGCATTGTGCCACAGCCTTTCCATAAGCCAGTGAAGTCACCAGAGGGGCAGCCCCTGCGGTGTGCCATGAGAAACCCCTCCACCTTGTTTTGGAACGGAACAGCTGCTGGCCATTTCCAAATCAATACCCAGAATCCTTTTGGCCAGGGCTACCACACACACAGAGCGAGACACAGACCAGCGTCACGTAGCCTGCCGACCGGCCTCTACAGCGAGGCTGCTGACACCGATCTCTGCTGTTTGTTTGGGTTAAAACACCAGTGCTGCTGAGTCGTGTGTAATTACTGCTGCCGTAATCTTTTGGAAGAGTAATACAGGGTAGGCTGTTTGAGCTAGGGGGGTGTATTTGTGGAAATATTGGATGAGGGACCATTCTGAGGCAACAGAAGGGGGGCACTGATAGTGTGGAAGAGAGTGGAAAAAATGTCACTCGTTTTTTCCAGTTCAAGATATCGAAGCAGACATGGTTCATGGCCAAACAAGATCTGTTTATTATTTGAATAGCTTATTGTCCTATTGTTCCATTGAAGTATGTGTATTGGATGCATTGACTCCCATCTAAACATTCTCTCTCTCTCTCCCCCTCCCTTCTCCAGTTACTTAAACGATTTGGACAGGATATCCCAAGCCACCTATATCCCGACCCAGCAGGATGTCCTGAGGACTAGAGTCAAAACCACAGGCATTGTGGAGACACATTTCACCTTCAAGGACCTCCACTTTAAGTGAGCACTTCCTCCAAATCCCTTTTTAAGTGTAGTCATATTCCCTACTTTAAATAGGATAACTCAATCTACTTCCCTACTGTGTGTATTGAATCACTCAAACCCATAGACATGTCCTTAGTCCAGTGGTTTCATTATGACTGGATGACAGAGCTGACCATACCACATCAGCAGTGAATCATATCTGTTCTAGTGTTCCATTGGCTGATGCCAGAGAGGAAAGGGGAACGATTGGCTCACTGGTCAATACCCATATTTCCAGTGTTGGGGATTAGTGAACTACATGTAGTTCAACTAGTAATTGAACTGCATTTTACAGTAGCTTGGTGGTAGTTCAACTAAATTCAAATCTAGGTAGTGTTTTCAGTAGTGAACTGTTTTACCATGTAGTGGTGTGGCTAACTACTGGAATTACACACTACTTCTTTACCATGTAGCGGTGTAGCTAACTACTGGAACTGCACACTACTTCTTTACCATGTAGTGGTGTAACTGACTACTGGAACTACACACTACTTCTTTACCATGTAGTGGTGTAGCTGACTACTGGAACTACACACTACTTCTTTACCATATAGTGGTGTAGCTAACTACTGGAACTACACACTACTTCTTTACCATGTAGTGGTGTAGCTAACTACTGGAACTGCACACTACTTCTTTACCATGTAGTGGTGTAGCTAACTACTGGAACTACACACTACTTCTTTACCATGTAGTGGTGTAGCTGACTACTGGAACTACACACTACTTCTTTACCATGTAGTGGTGTAGCTGACTACTGGAACTACACACTACTTCTTTACCATGTAGTGGTGTAGCTGACTACTGGAACTACACACTACTTCTTTACCATGTAGCGGTGTAGCTAACTACTGGAACTGCACTACTTCTTTACCATGTAGTGGTGTAGCTGACTACTGGAACTACACACTACTTCTTTACCATGTAGCGGTGTAGCTAACTACTGGAACTGCACACTACTTCTTTTGCACAAAAAATATCATACCTGCCTAATTGTCACTTGAAACCGTTTTTGTGTTAAATTGGCTAAATTACACAGTCAAAGTAACTTAAGTTAAGTAAACTATATTTTCCTTAATGGTAGCATTAGTGTAGCTTAACTTCTTCCAGTGTGAAGTAATCGGTAGCTTGCTAAACTATATTTTCAGAGTAGCTTCCCCAACACTGCATATTTAGTTGTTTTATCACGTCTGTCCCCCACTCCACGTCCTATTCGAATAGCAAGCCCTTTAAAAATGCTCGTTCTCAACAGTTTGTTCAGCCAAGCCACTCAGTGCAACTCAGCAGAGAGAACTATGTGGAGCCATTCCAACGCAAACCATATCTAAGTACATTAGAGCCCCACAGCCGTCTGTTCCAATGGGTGAAAACTGGCTCACAAAGTGGGGGACATTGTTAGGGCTTGTTCCCTTGGGTTGCGTTAATGGGTTATACAGCTCAAAGTGCAAATTGGTAAGGGTATAAACAAGAATATGTTATTTAAAATACAAAAACATTACATTTAACAAAGTGTATCCATTTATACCCTACAAAAAATTATACCCTACTTTCTAAATATTTTATTCTGTGTTGAACATTTCTACTGTATACCATCTCTCCACAACACAGAAAAGCCTCCAAAAAAAGAAAAATGCATGTATTCTCTGTCATTTCCACCTGGTGGCCTGTTTAACCATCTAACACTTAAACCCAGAGCCCTAGGCCACAGCTCTATGTTTTCTCTAGTGGCCAATGGCCAATAAAGTTGTTTGTCCTGTGTGTGACATGCATGGAAACATCCTCCATTTACATTGTCTGGTGCATTATCCGCCACTTCCTCCTCAGGATGTTTGATGTTGGAGGTCAGAGGTCAGAGAGGAAGAAGTGGATCCACTGCTTCGAGGGTGTCACTGCCATCATCTTCTGTGTGGCGCTCAGCGACTATGATCTGGTGCTGGCTGAAGATGAGGAGATGGTGAGTTCCTGTCCAACGATGGACATTACATAAGAGTACCGTACATGGACAGTACCAGTCAAAAGTTTGGAAACACCTACTCATTCAAGTGTTTTTTTATTTTTACTATTTTCTACATTGTAGAATAATAGTGAAGACATCAAAACTATGAAATAACACATGGAATCATGTAGTAACCAAGAAAGTGTTAAACAAATTAAAATATATTTTAGATTCTTCAAAGTAGCCACCCTTTGCCTTGATAACAGCTTTGTACACGCTTGGCATTCTCTCAACCAGCTTCACCTGGAATGCAATTCCAACAGTCTTGAAGGAGTTCCCACATACGCTGAGCACTTGTTGGCTGCTTTTTCTTCACTCTGCGGTCCAACTCATCCCAAACCATCTCAATTGGGTTGAGGTTGGGTGATCTGATGCAGCACTCCATCACTCTCCTTCTTAGTCAAATAGCCCTTACAGAGCCTGGAGGTGTTGTGTTATTGTCCTGTTGAAAAACAAATGATAGTCCCACTAAGCGCGAACCAGATGGGATGGCGTATCCCTGCAGAATGCTCTGGTAGCCATGCTGGTTAAGTGTGCCTTGAATTCTAAATAAATCACTGACGGTGTCACCAGCAAAGCACCCCCACACAATCGCATCACCTCCTCCATGCTTCATGGTGGAAACCACACATGCGGAGGTCATCCGTTCACCTACTCTGCGTCTCACAAAGACACGGCGGTTGGAACCAAACATCTCAAATTTGGACTCATCAGACCAAAGGACAGATTTCCACCGGTCTGATGTCCATTGCTCGTGTCTCTTGGCCCAAGCAAGTCTATTCTAATTGGTGTCCTTTAGTAGTGGTTTCTTTGCAGCAATTCGACCATGAAGGCCTGAATTCACGCAGTCTCCTCTGAACAGTTGATGTTGAGATGTGTCTGTTACTTGAACTCTGTGAAGCATTTATTTGGGCTGCAATTTCTGAGGCTGATAACTCTAATGAACTTATCCTCTGCAGCAGAGGTAACTCTGCGTCTTCCTTTCCTGTGGCAGTTTCATCATAGCATTTGATGTTTTTTGCGACTGCACTTGAAGAAACTTTCAAAGTTCTTGAACTTTCACGGATTGACTTACCTTCATGTCTTAAATGAATGATGGACTATCATTTCTCTTTGCTTATTTGAGTTGTTCTTGCCATAATATGGAATTGGTCTTTTATCAAATAGGGCTATCTTCTGTATACCACCCCTACTTTGTCACAACACAACTGATTGGCTCAAACGCATTAAGAAGGAAAGAAATTCCACAAACTAACTTTTAACAAGCCAAACCTGTTAATTGAAATGCATTCCAGGTGACTACCTCATGAAGCTGGTTGAGAGAATGCCAAGTGTGCAAAACTGTCAAGGAAAAAAGTGGCTACTTTGAAAAATATAAAATATATTTTGATTTGTTGAAGATTGTTTTGGTTACTATATATACTATATGTACTATATATACTATACTACTATATTATTCCATATGTGTTATTTCATAGTTTTGATCTCTTCACTATTATTCCATAAAGCTAACTCTGGAATGAGTAGTGTGTCCAAACTTTTGACTACTGTATATCTGTATGAAACCAGCCAAATCCTGAACAAAAAATCGTTCTCAATATAATATTTACATTGAACATGCATTTTAGTGCTGGACTAAGCTTCATTCTGGGTCTGTGAAACTGTCTCTACGAGTCCAAACATGTTTCTGAGTATATCTCGATAGTCTAAAGAGGCATTCTCTCCTCAACTCCTTTCCTTCATCTGTACTGATCTGAAAACATAGGATAAATCAATATGGTGGACGTCCTAGCAGGTGTTTTGCTTTCACCTGTCCGTTTTTCCACATCAGTGCAGATGAAGGCCTGTAGCTCGAAGCCCCACAAAAGCTATTGTCCAATGTTGCCCTTCTTCTCTCCCCAGAACCGGATGCATGAGAGCATGAAGCTGTTTGACTCCATCTGCAACAACAAGTGGTTCACAGACACCTCAATCATCCTCTTCCTTAACAAGAAAGACCTGTTTGAGGAGAAGATCAAGAAGAGTCCTCTAACTATCTGTTACCCAGAATACGCAGGTACAGTAACACAGCCAACCAGCCATGGTAGACTGTTTTATAGAATGATTGCGGATAACTGAATTGTGTGTGACTTATCGCTGGAGTTTTCTGTACATTTTCAATGATTTCTTTCAGTTGCACACCTGAACACATATAATTGAATTTCTACATGAGTGGAAAGAGGATCTCATATAAACATATAGCGCTGGTAATATACTGTAGTTACTGAACATATGCATATTGTATGTTCCACCGCATCAGTGTTGTAACAGGAGACATCAGACATGTTCAACAGACATGTTCAACAGACATGTTCAACAGACATGAGTCACTTCTACCTTTTTTTTTTTTTTTTTTTTTTTAAGATTTGGGTATGTCATTTTAGGCGAATATTGGAAAAAAAGGGGGCTATCCCTAAGAACTTCACAGATCTTCATTGTAAAGGGTTTAAACACTTTCCCATGTTTTTCAATGAACCATAAACAGTTAATGAACATGCACCTGTGGAACGGTCACTAAGACACTAACAGCTTACAGACTGTAGGCAGTTAAGGTCACAGTTATGAAAACTTAGGACACTAAAGAGGCCTTTCTACTGACTCTGAAAAACACCAAAATAAAGATGCCCAGGGTCCCTGCTCATCTGTGTGAACGTGCCTTAGGCATGCTGCAAGGAGGCATGAGGACTGCAGATGTGGCCAGGGCAATAAATTGCAATGTCCGTACTGTGAGACGCCTAAGACAGCACTACAGGGAGACAGGACGGACAGCTTATCGTCCTCGCAGTGGCAGACCACGTACAACACCTGCACAGGATCGATAAATCCGAACGTCACACCTGCAGGACAGGTACAGGATGGCGGCAACAACTGCTCGAGTTACACCAGGAACGCACAATCCCTCTATCAGTGCTCAGACTGACCGCACGCAATAGGCTGAGAGAGGCTGGACTGAGGGCTTGTAGGCCTGTTGTAAGGCAGGTCCTCACCAGACATCACCGGCAACAACGCCGCCTACGGGCACAAACCCACCGACGCTGGACCAGACATGACTGGCAAAAAGTGCTCTTCTCTGACGAGTCGCGGTTTTGTCTCACCAGGGTTTATAGTCGGATTTGCGTTTATCGTCAAAGGAATGAGCGTTACACCGTGGCCTGTACTCTGGAGCGGGATCGAGGTGGAGGGTCTGTCATGGTCTGGGGGTGGTGTGTCACAGCATCATCGGACTGAGCTTGTTGTCATTGCAGGCAATCTCAACGCTGTGCGTTACAGGGAAGACATCCTCCTCCCTTATGTCGTACCCTTCCTGCAGGGTCATCCTGACATGACCCTCCAGCATGACAATGCCACCAGCCATACTGCTCGTTCTGTGCGTTATTTCCTGCAAGACAGGAATGTTAGTGTTCTGCCATGGCCAGCGAAGAGCCCGGATCTCAATCCCATTGAGCACGTCTGGGTCCTGTTGGATCGGAGGGTGAGGGCTAGGGCCATTCCCCCCAGGAATGTCCGGGGACTTGCTGGTGCCTTGGTGGAAGAGTGGGGTAACATCTCACAGCAAGAACTGCCAAATCTGGTGCAGTCCATGAGGAGGAGATTAACTGCAGTACTTAATGCAGCTGGTGGCCACACCAGATACTGACTGTTACTTTTGATTTTGACCCCTCCCCCTTTGTTCAGATATTATACACATGTTAAGTTAGCTAAAAATAAATGCAGTGAGGATGTTTCTTTGATGCACTGTCTTGCACTTCAGTTGAATTCTCACTTCGTCTCCTATTGACATCAATTCATGACATAGTGATAATGCCTGAAGTAGAGGCTGGGATTACGCCTTATGAGGAAAGTCATTAGAAATGTGGGGGTTTTCTTGTCTTGCGGCCAGGCTCCAACACATACGAGGAAGCTGCGGCCTACATCCAGTGTCAGTTTGAGGACCTGAACAAGAGGAAGGACACCAAGGAGATCTACACCCACTTCACCTGCGCCACCGACACCAAGAACGTGCAGTTTGTTTTCGACGCCGTCACTGACGTCATCATCAAGAACAACCTGAAGGATTGTGGGCTCTTCTAAGACCTGGATTTGATCGATGGAAGATTTCTGGTGAGCGCACCTTTTTTTCCGTTCCCTTTCTCCATCAATCTTTCCCTCTCTCTCCCTTCTCATCGCTTCTCCTTGTGCAACATAGCCCTGCCCACGCACTGCAGACCTGTGAACTTGTGTTCGTATGTGTAAAGTGCTGGGGGATCGATGTTGGGGCTACATGGTTGAGGGCGCATGTCTGACTGGTGGCTGCCATGAGTGCTCACAGTGCCAGTGTTGAGGACTTACAAACATAACGTATGCTCAATCCACAGCGAGCTTCAAATGTCGCAGCCACCAGTTCGATAGCTCAAACGGTTGGTACGTTGTCAAGGTGGGAGTCACGTGTGTTTGCGAAGCAGAGGATCACTGGTTCGAGCCCAGTATGGGGACAGGGAGAGTGGAGGAAGCCAAACTGTTAGCAGCACACTGAGATCCGTTACACAAGCATGCTGCAGTTATAGCCAAGGCCGGTTTCGGGAAGGCTGCACGGTATTATCCACATAGTCAGTATGCTAAACTAGTATGCTAGCTTTCCCAGATGGTGAAAGTTATCCACAGGAGCTCTTGTTGTCGTGTGTATCTCCACCTCCTGACGACTGGCATCCAACTTCAAACGTTTTAAAATCAGTTGACGTATTTGATTTGTTCCAAGTTGCGCTGCTTCCAGGCTGCCTCAGATGCAGTTTAACCCTTTCATGATCAAACGCTTGTTAAATCTAATCAGCTCAAATCAAGGCCCTCTTCATTCGGGAGCCTAATTAAATGTTCTGCTCCATTAAGATGTTTGGGAGATGATCATTTCATGGTCAAACAATATTTTAAGGATATTTGAATGGAACGGCCTTTTGTACCCCCAAGCATACAATAATATCTAATGGTGTCTATTTATCTCTCACTCTTTCTCTATTTCTCACTCTTTCTCTCTCTAGGCGGTGAAAAGCCAGCATAATGTGCGTTTTCGGGGAGAAGTTCACAAGAATCTGAGTGGGGAGAATCAATTATGGACCATTGCTGTACTATATGCCACTTTTAACGGATTTATTTATGTTTTTGTCTTGGAACATTTTGAATTAGCGTTAAAACATTTGTGTTGGATGTTTGTGTCGTTGTAAAATCATTTTCACACTTTTTTCTTTTTTGGAAGAGCAAGCTTGTTTTATTTAGTTTGTTCCTTTTTTAAGCCCTCTCTGGAAAAGGAAGCTTGCCTTTTGGTGAAAATATAAATTTTCTCTCTCCCCAATTGTTAGGGGAAAAGGATTTTATTTGAGCTCATGTCCTTTTTCTCTGCAGTCACTGACCAAATTGCAACAAAAAAAACATTTGCCAGCTGAAATCGTTCCAACATAAAAGGTGAAACGTTTCCTGAGGGATATTAACAATCTTTTGTGCACATTCCCAACCAATTTAGTGGCGAGATTCCCCGTGGTCCAAAGGTGTGTATGTGTGTCTCGATGGTGACCAACACAGCCCTGCCCACAGGCTGTCCCATACTGACAAAGGGATGTGGTTTTTAACAGTACACCATATCCAATATGAACCCTAGCTAGGTCAAGGAGCTTACGTTATGCTGTGGAATTACAGAATAGGAGTCATACAGAATCGGAGTCAAATTTTACTGTATATTTTAAGATTTATTTAAGGTGGCTTCGGGGACCTTGTCTCTGCGATCACTGCAGAATCACAATTGTAAAGTAAAAATGGATGGGGAACAAACGCATGGTTATTGTCTGTAACCAGCCACAGCTGTTTGTGTGTTCTCCAACAGACGGGGAGCCTTTGTACACTCATTCCCTTATTTTGCTAATAAAACCCTTTACAAACCATTCAGTGAACCTGGCGTCTTCAGTGCTCTCCTGAGTTAGTTGGTGAAAAGGGGGAGGGAGTCAACTTACTGCAGGTGAGTTTGAGCATTTCCTCTAGTCACCCTCATCTATTCATCCTTATGTCATGTAGTCACCCTCATCTATTCATCCTTATGTCATGTAGTCACCCTCATCTATTCATCCTTATGTCATGTAGTCACCCTCATCTATTCATCCTTATGTCATGTAGTCACCCTCATCTATTCATCTTTATGTCATGTAGTCATCCTTATGTCATCATTGTTATGTCTTACAAGACTGTTTCTTTATGCCATATTGATGTCACACTGGCTGCCATATCCAGTTAGCTGGGGAAACCCCAAAATGAATCCTTCTGTTTCACTTTTGTTTTACTTCACATGGTGTGACACACTTCACTGTGAAACAGTGGTATAACGGGAGTGATTTTTCCACAATGCTAATTCCCAGTGTCTTTATTCCTTAACTTTTAGTAGTGTAACATTTTTGAAATTCAAGTGTTTCTTGAGTGGTTGGCACAAACACATATAAAACACGTCAGATTATAGTGTGTGTGATCAAGGAAACTGACAAACAATTCTCTTTGTCTCAAAATGATTCTCCTCCGGTGGCATTTCCCTGTCTGTTTGAATATACAGCTGTCTGGAGTGTGGCACTCCTGTTGTTTGTTGAATGATTGACAGCCTGTTGTCATTGGGTTGTGGGTGACTTGAGGAGAGGCAGAGTCTGGTCAGTGGCCATGGTGACATGTTTAGTCATAGTGATTTTTTTTTTAAATCTCGTTCCTCTAATCTCATTAGCCAGATTACCCTGCAGGGCTATCGTTGTTTTGGGTTTTCGGGGGAAACAAAATGCATTCATGTAGTTTACAGGTTCTTTATAACCTCCTCTATGGTGGGATCTCCTCAGTAACCTCCCACTGGGGGCACACTGGTTGAATCAACATTGTGTGTGAGACACACCTACTCAGTTTCCATATCGTGTGAACTTGTTAACCTTAACTGACATATTTGTATTGGTCATAGATGTTATCCCAGAAACACTGTTTGCAATGTAAATGAGTTAGCACTATACATAGGCAGAGACCACTACTGTCCACTTCTGTGACACGCTCTTGTGCCTTCCCAAGTCAGATCTGAGCCACCTCAGGCGATCCCAATGAGGCGTTGGACTGGCACAGATGCCCGTTAGCAGCCACACACGCCTTTAACGCTGTAGAGCATTAACTGCTTCCTCCATACATCCCTGGCCAGATTGTCTTCCACCCGGGGATCTCCATTCTCTAAGAACTTTCTAAGGACTGGGTTGGGCACCATAGTTTGCATAATGTGTGCACATGATAGACACGCTGATTTGCATCTATAGATGTGTGCACATCCCTGTGGCAGCGTGTCTGTACGCTAAAGCTACATTTGCATAGTTTGGCTGTCATTACAATATGACAGAGGAGGGAGAGACAGATGTGTGACGGACGGAGGGAGGAAGATGTATTTATGTGAAGCTGGGCTCAGGGATTTGGCTCCCATGGGCGCCACGGTTGGCGGGAGATATTTATAGCACCCCCGCAGCAGCTTCGGTGTGAAACACTGTAAAACAATAGTGACACTGTTAATGAATGGGTAACGCTGAAGAGCAGAGGGAGGTTGTGTGTGTGTGTGTGACAGAACAATGGACACATTATTCCTGTGCTGCCTGGAACTGTACAGCGTTGACTCTTTGTTTACTGTGTCTGGCATCTCTGTATGAAGCAGCCGGCCGCAGGAGGGAGAAGACAGGCTTATCTGTGGGATCTGGTCCCGGTGGTGGTTGTGTTGGACCGGCCACGTAGTTAAACTAGCCACATTTTGTCTGTCTGGCTGCCACCTCCAAGTCACTATGGGATGCTGTATTCACTCGCACGTACAGACACACACACTCTGCAATATTTTGCTTTCAGTCTACCTTTGTAGACACATTCACCTTCATGGATGGGGAGCACCAACACACACTTCTGCATGTCCATATACAGCACAGCTGATTGGAGACTATAGTCAGTGCACAGTATCAGTGTGGCTATTAGCAATTCAAAACCAGTTAAGATACTATATGATACACCACTGAAGCTGTGACATGAGAAGGATAAATTGATCAATGTCACTTTCCAACGCCTGGAAACTGTCCACAGCTGACCAACCCTGGTCTTACCAGTTCTCCTGTTATTACCAATCAGAGGATCTGTTGATATTGTGTATGGATGTTCTCTCTTTCTGTAGCATTGTGGTGTGTGTGTGTGTGTGTGTGTGTGTGTGTGTGAGACAGTGTTTCCCTGAAGGATTTTAGTTTTTTCACAGATGTGGCATAGTTTTAGCGTGGCAGTCAATCAATTAGCCATGTCAGGAAAATAAATGTTGATTGGGAAGTTAGTCTAGCCAGCTGTCTATTTTTGTAGTAATCATGGCCGACTACCGACCAGGCACACAGGGCACGTGCCCAGGGACCCTGACCTCCACGGGGTCCCCCATTTTTTTGATTTTGTTAGTCACTCTCACTTGGATATCATTAACATGGCATTAGTCATGGCATGATGTGTAGAATTGCAGGGAATTAGCTTTAAAACTGAAAGCATTTCTCCACCCCACAAAAATGATTTTTAATGGGAATCAATTGTTTGGTCCCCACAATGATAGTTAAACAAACGTGTGATATCAACATACTACTTTATCTGTGTGTTACTATACAGCCTTTGGTTATGCTCCTTGCTTATCTTTTTTTCCCCAGCCCCCCCACAACACGTCACCTGATCTTTGTTGCTTTCATCTTCGTCCTCTCCCCGTGATGTCATCGAAGCTGGGCTCCATGGCAACAGGCAGAGATATTCCTTTAGACAGGCATCTCCTTCAGCTCAGTGGAGAACAGACGTGTTATAAATAGCTCCTGATGTTTCTATGTGTTTGGAAATGATGGGACGTAAGACGCCGTCGTTCGTCACTGAGCTATTTTCTGCATATTGAACATTGGGCCTTTGTGACGAAGCGGTCATGTGATTCTACGGGGCAAATTGAAGAATGACGCCGACCCAAGATTTAGTAAAAAAAAGATTTTTATTATTTTTTATTATCAATGACAGCACGTCTCCTTAAGTAGAGTGTATGCATTGAGCCAAGAAAAGTGCTTCACGTAATCGTTACAACAGCATTAAGCAATGTTGTCATTTCTAACTTTTTTATTCCGCTTTTTTCCAGTTCTTTTTCCAGTTCTCGTTCATTCTCTCCCGTCCTTGACTGCTATGTGATAATGCTTCATTTAGTTTGATGCAGAAACACCAACAGATTCACTGATCACTTCTCCACTGCAGTGTGTGCCTAAATCTAGTAATGCGTGTGTACTACACTATGCCACCACCACCCACATCAAATCCATAACACAAGCGCGTGTGTGATAAAGAACCCGTCTTCTCCACAGGCCTCGGTACAGAGAGCCCAGGGACCCAGATGTGTTTGGAACAGTTCCAGCTCTCACACCCCATCCACTCCTTGCTGCAGCCTGAACAATAGTCCAGGGAGAGTTAGCTCTCTCTGTGCTTTGATGTAAAATGCCTGGGATTAAACAGCCTTTGCAGACTCTTAACATTCCTGTGTGCCCACTGCCTGGGCTGACCAACAACCCATACCATACTAAGCTACTATGGCCTATTTATTGCCTTACCTCCTCATGCCATTTGCACACACTGTATATCAACCTATTTTTTTTTCTATTGTGTTATTGACTGTATGCTTGTTTATTCCATGTGTAACTCTGTGTTGTTTGTGTCGCACTGCTTTGCTTTATCTTGGCCAGGTCGCAGTTGTAAATGAGAACTTGTTCTCAACTAGCCTACCTGGTTAAATAAAGGTGAAATCAAAAAAACGGCCCAGTCACATGAGCTGCATGGCTGGCTGGGGTAGGGTGGTGGTCATGGAGGGGTCAAGGGTTACCTACCTCCGTACAGGAGTTTGTGCCCACCAGGCTGCCGCAAAGCCTTATGGGAGATGAAGTCCGGAGCCAGGCGGTGTAGTTTGGCCTACCACTATGGCTGCTCACTGGGCCACCGCTGAGGAACTCTCAAGCTCCCGCTCTCTGTCTGTCCGTGGGCGGTCCTCTGCTGATTTCCTGTGAATGAATCATTCATGATGTGAAAGATTATGGCTCATGTACTTGTTTTGTCCTACTTTGGAAAAATGGGGCAATGGTGATGTCATGTATTTGTTTGTGTACTATGCTCATAGAAACCACACTGTCCACTTTGTAAGGACGCTTGCGACCTGGCTGGTGTAACTATACCTCTCAGGCTGATTGCTACTGGAAGCCCTTTGGAGTTGGAGTCAGGTTTCTCCTTCCAGACAGTGATGGGTTGTACTCAGACCAGAGCACCTACTTCAGCCAAGCTAAGTAGCCTAATAGCCCACTGTAAATATGATATGGAATGCCTTCTCTGACCATTTGCTTCTTAAATTGCTTCTTCCGGTTATTGATAGGCATGCACCCATCAAGAAACGGAGTGTTAGAACTGCCAAGTCTCAATGAATTGATAAACTCCAGGGCTGAGAGGGATGAAGCAAAGGGAATAGCAAATAAATCTGGCAACACAGCAGATTGGAAAACATACTGTAAATTGAGAAATCACGTAACTAACAAAAACAAGAAGAAACTATACTACGGAACAATGATAGTAAAAAGCTCTAGAGTACCTTAAATATAATTCTAGGCAAGAAAAACAAACTAAATCTAGCCTCATCCTTCATTGAGGCAGATGGCTTGTTCATAACAAAACCCTTTAATATTGCAACCACTTTTAATAACTTTTTTATTGACAAGATTAGCAAATTGTGGGATTTACATGCAAACAAATGCTGAGCCTAAATATCCATGCATAACGGACCAAATAACGAAAGACAAGCACTGTAGTTTTAAATAACGCAAAGTTAGTGTGGAAGAGGTGATAGCAATAATATTATCAATAAGGACAAACCATCTGGTGCCGACAACATGGATGGTAAATTACTGAGGTTGGTAGCGGAATACATTGACTCCTAAACTCAGCCAAAAAAGAAACGCCCTCACTGTTTTTATTTTCAGCAAACTTAACATGTGTAAGTATTTGTATGAACATAAGATTCAACAACTGAGACATAAACTGAACAAGTTCCACAGACATGTGACTAACAGAAATTGAATAATGTATCCCTGAACAAAGGGGGAGGGGTCAAAATCAAAAGTAACAGTCAGTATCTGGTGTGGCCACCAGCTGCATTAAGTACTGCAGTGCATCTCCTCGTACTGCACCAGATTTGCTAGTTCTTGCTGTGAGATGTTAACCTACTCTTCCACCAAGGCACCTGCAAGTTCCCGGACAGTTATGGGGGGAATGGCAGTCACCCTCCGATCTGACAGGTCCCAGACGTGCTCAATGAGATTGAGATCCGGGCTCTTCGCTGGCCATGGCAGAACACTGACATTCCTGTCTTGCAGGAAATCACACGCAGAAGGAGCAGTGTGGCATTGTTATGATGGAGGGTCATGTCAGGATGAGCCTGCAGGAAGGGTACCACATGAGGGAGGAGGATGTCTTCCCTGTAACGCACAGCGTTGTGCTTGCCTGCAATGACAACAAGCTCAGTCCGATGATGCTGTGACACACCGCCCCAGACCATGACAGACCCTCCACATCCAAATCGATCCCGCTCCAGAGTACAGGCCTCGGTGTAACGTTCATTCCTTCGACGATAAACGGGAATCTGACCATCACCCCTGGTGAGACAAAACCGCGACTCGTCAGCGAAAAGCACTTTTGCCAGTCCTGTCTGGTCCAGCGACGGTGGGTTTGTGCCCGTAGGCGGCGTTGTTGCCGGTGATGTCTGGTGAGGACCTGCCTTTACAACAGGCCTACAAGCCCTCAGTCCAGCCTCTCTCAGCCTAATGCGGACAGTCTGAGCACTGATGGAAGGATTGTGCGTTCCTGGTGTAACTCGGGCAGTTGTTGTTGCCATCCTGTACCTGTCCCGCAGGTGTGATGTTCGGATGTACCGATCCTGTGCACTTGGTCTGCCACTGCAAGGACGATAAGCTGTACGTCCTGTCTCCCTGTAGCGCTGTCTTAGGCGTCTCATGCAGTCCTCATGCCTCCTTGCAGCATACCTAAGGCATGTTCACGCAGCTGAGCAGGGACCCTGGGCATCTTTTTTAATGGTTCAAACAGCTGACCAATCAGCCTGTTCCCGGTGTTTAGCAAACATTTGAAAAAACTATCATTGATCATAACCGACTGCCGGATTAACTTAGGTGTTATGGATTTCCATCCTCTGTCTTATCATGGTTGGAGAGTTGCCTATCTAATAGAACACAGTGTTTTCTTTTATGGAAACCTCAAATCAAATTGTATTTGTCACATGCGACAAATACAACAGGTGTACAGAAGTTACCGTGAAATGCTTACTTACAAGCCCTTAACCAACAATGCAGTTCAAAAAAGAGTTACTAAAATATTTACTAAATAAAGTAAAGAAATCAAATCAATCAAAAATAACACAAGAAATGTACATAACAATGACGAGGCTATATACAGGGGGTACTGGGACTGAGTCAATGTGAGGCTACAGGTTTGTCAAGGTAATTTGTAAAGTGGCTTTGCATAGATAATAAACAGCGAATAGCAGCAGTGTAAAAACAAAGTTGTGGCGTGGTGCATTGTTTTCTGTTTTTACTAATGACCTTCCACTGACCTTGAATAAAGCCTGTGTGTCTATGTACGATGACGACTCAAAATTATACACGTCAGCTACAACAGTAAAATAAATAACTGACACCTTTAACAGAGAGCTACAGTCAGTTTTAAAATGTGTCACTAGCAATAGTGTCGTGACTTTACATTCAATAATCTGATGACTGTTATTTATTTAATCAACTATGCTTAATTGTTACCCGATTTTAAAAGAATCATGTAACGATTAACTCATTAGGATTTGGGGCACCACGAGAGCGGTTGTTTAAAGAGTTACCATCTCCCGAATTAAACTCTAAAGGTCTGTTCCTATCACACCCATAAAACAATCATTACCTCTTATCATCAGTCTGAACAGTCGTAACCTCATGCATCTGCCAAAGCCCAGCCCTTAATCATGATTCAGTACTACACAAATTGGTTTATTTATTTATTAACTTAGGGACCTGTTTCTCATGTGTTAACAGACCGACAACATATGGCGGCTTGAAAAGGGGACACTTATCGTTAATACATTTTAGAACTATTCTCACAGTAATCATATACTTTGCACATGAACCGCCGCCCATTTGAGTAAAAAATCTGGAATGTATTTACATGTGAATGCCTTATCTCTGTCGGAACTAGCCCTCCTTAGGAAGGGTGATTGGTTGGCCTTTCAGCGGCACGGATTGTCCGAAAGGGTCCGGACCCGTCTCTTCTACTGTTGTTCACTCTGGAAGATTTTCCTGGGAAGATAGCTAGCTAGCTGTGTCGATGGTTCCCTCAGGGTGATGAGAGTAGCGTACTAAGGTGATTTGAGAAGAGTAGTAAAGTAGGATTTGAAGAGTAGTAGGATGGTCCCACCTTAGATTCTCTTTTCTAGATATTCGACTCAAGACAGCTAATCAGTCTACCAGTCAATCAGTATACCAGTGATTGTCCGAGAGGGGAGTTTTCTCCTCTCTCCACCTCGTGTTGATAGTCAGTTTGGACCCCTTTACACGTGCAGCTTCAGCCTGGCGAAGTTTTGGTCTACTCTGGGAGGTAAGTTTATTTCCTTCACCTCGTGTTGAGGTTCAAAGTTCAGCTCCATGCTTTTCTGGTCTAATGTTCATTTCTGTTACCAATCCTTTTTTGCACTCTGGCTGAAGGGACGGTTCCATCAATCTGACCTGACTCGGAGCGTGGCTTCTTACTATGCACAATTTATAGGAGAGAGATTCTCTTATACCTCCTAAAATCACATTCCCATCTTAACAAAAATACGTTCATTTTTCATATTTCATAGACAACGTTAAGGATGGAAACTTGACAGATAAAGGGGACATATTTTCCATGTTAGTTGTTTCCTTTATAACCTTTTTTAATGACATCACAAAATAAAAACCAATATGACAGTTTTCTATAGATAATTTCTGACCATTCCCTACGTTCTTATGTTAGAAATATTGTTCCAATATTCGCTTTAGAATGTGTTAGAGTTTCGGCGGGAAGACTGTTAACAAAAACATTCCTTTGGTTAATGCTGGCGGGGAAAACCCTAGATCCCCTCTCCTTTAATTTACGACAGGGTGTGAGCTGTGGAACCAGAAGTAGTTCCCTCCTCCCCTCTTCTGTGGGTGAGAGAGGGTCTGGTTATTGTCATCCATTGTCGAGCTGATCTGACCCATTCAGATCCTCACAGGACAGTCATGGCAATAGGCTGGTGCTAAATAGCTCAAACTAAAAACAACTTATTTCGGACAAATCAAACCTAAACCTCATCTACATCTATTATTGAATAATGTGGCCATTGAGCAAGTTGAGGAGACTAAACTGCTGGGTATAACCCTAGATAGCAAGCTGTCATGGTCAAAACGTATGGACTCAATGGTTGTTAAATAGGAAGAGATCTGTCCATGATAAGGCGTTGCTCTGCTTTCTTGACATCTCAATCAACCAGACAGGTCCCACAGGCCCTTGTTTTGTCGCACCTAGACTACTGTCCAGATGTGTGGCAAAGGACATATGCGATTTGTAGTTGATCTAGAACAGAGCAGCACGTATTGCACTTAGATGTACACGGAGGGCAAATGTCAACATGCACGTCAATCTCTCCTGGCTCAAAGTTGAGGAGACACTGATTGCATCACTATTGGCCTTTGCAAGTTGTTGAAGGTACCGAACTGTCTGTTCAAGCTGTTTGCACACCTTTCAGACACTCATCGGTACCACGCGAGATGCAACCAGAGGTCTTTTTACAGTCCCCAGGTCAAGAACAGAAGCTGGGAAACGCACAGTATTAAATAGTGCCATGACTACTCTGCCACCCCAGGTAACTCAAGCTTGAAATAAAACCTGATTCAAAAACATGAAGGGGCACTGTGTATGTTATATTGTATTATGTAGTGATAATGCGATACGACTGTGATATGCTGCTGTCTCGCCTGGTTGTCTTGAGATGAATGCACTAGCTGTGGGTCGCTCTGGATGGGAGCGTCTGCTAAATGGTCAATTGTAACAAATGTAGTGCTATGTATTTTATGTTTTTGATTCCTGTTTGGATCCCAGGAAGAGTAGCCACTGCCTCGGCAGCTGCTAGTTGGGGATCCTAATAAATACTACTGCCTGAAGGCTCCTTTTAAAACGGGCCTAAAGACCTTTCTCTTTAGGACGGCCTTCTGTTGATAGCTGTGCTCCTTGGTCTCCTTGTCCCGTGTAGCGTCAGCTGTCTTTGTGTTGTTTACCCTGTCTCGTTGTTTCCATTTTGTTTCTGTTTCTTTTACAATGCACTTTGCTCTATAATGAAAAGTGCTGTACAAATGTAAATTATTCAAATCATCCAATACAGTAAAGGAGGATAATGGCATTGCTAATGCATCCAGATATGTTCCACGTAGATCCTTAATTAATATTCATCCTCTATGCATCATGAATAGATAAAGGGCCTAATGGCTGCATGGAGCCAGAGAGGAGCCCATCTATATTTCAGAACATAATTGGCCATTTAGAGCCACTGGAACCTGATGCCTAATAAAAAAAAAAAGGAAAAATCTTCCCAAGGCAAAGCAGAAATCAATAGGCTACCATTACATAACACAGAGCCAGTAATTATCAACCTCTCTGTCCAGCTCCCACGTCTATTTTCATTATTCATGGCATTGCATGATTGTTTACGGGCCTCTTTGGTGTTTTTACTGGAAGAGTTGTCTGTCAACCTGGTGTCAGAGCATTTCATATTATTCTGTACGTAAATCCGAGACACCGCTTTTAGTAAGATATTTCGTATAGTATGCATTAATTTGTAAAAAAATGGTTGTGGCTAACGTTAACTAGGTGGTTAACGTTAACTAGGTGGTTAGTGTTAACTAGGTGGATAATGTTAGCTAGCTGGCTAACGTTAGCTAGTCTAGGGGTTAGGGTTAAGGATAGGAGTTAGGATAAAGGGTTAAGGGAAGGGTTACCGAACATAAGTAACTAAAAAGTTGTAAGTTGAAAAGTTGCTAATTAGCTAAAATACTGAAGTTGTCCGTGATGAGATTTGAACACACAACATTTGGTTTGCTAGACTTTCACATTATGCGCCCGACCAACTACCCTCCGTTTGTTTTTGCCTTCAATTTTTAGTGTAAGATGTTGAGGGGGGGGTGCTAAGCTGAAATATGGAATTGTTTTAAGATGGTCATACTGGATAATTTAGCTAATTTAACTATTATTCGATAAAATATTGATTTTGGCCTTTACTACTAAAGCCCATAGAAATGCATTGAATAACATTCATAAATTGCAAAAGGAGAGTTTAAAAAAATGTATCATAGGAAACAAGGTTAAGTGTCTGTCCCTAAATCTCAGGAAATATATATATATATATATTCACATATACACTACCGGTCAAAAGTTTACCTACTCATTCATACTAAATTACCTACTCATTCAAGGGTTTCTTTATTTTTACTATTTTATACATTGTAGAATAATAATGAAGACATCAAAACTATTAAATAACATATGGAATCATAGTAACCAAAAAAGTGTTTAACAAATCAAAATATATTTTGTTTCCTTCAAAGTAGCCACCCTTTGCCTTGATGACAGCTTTGCACACTTGGCATTCTCTTAACCAGCTTCATGAGGTAGTCACCTGGAATGCATTTCAATTAACAGGTGTGCCTTAAGTTCATTTGTGGAATTTCTTTCCTCCTTAATGCGTTGGAGCCAATCAGTTGTTGTGACATGGGTAGCGGGGGGTGTACAGAAGATAGCCCTATTTGATAAAATACCAAGTCCATATTATGGCAAGAACAGCTCAAATAAGCAAAGAGAAACGACAGTCCATCATTACTATTTAGACATGAAGGTCAGTGAACTTTGAAAGCTTATTCAAGTGCAGTCGCAAAAACCATCAAGGGCTATGATGAAACTGGCTCTCATGAGAACCGCCACAGGAATGGAAGACCCAGAGTGACCTCTGCTGCAGAGGATAAGTTCATTAGAGTTACCAGCCTCAGAAATTGCAGCCCAAATAAATGCTTCACAGAGTTCAAGTAACAGACACATCTTAGCATCAACTGCTCAGAGGTGACTGTGTGAATCAGGCCTTCATGGTCGAATTGCTGCAAAGAAATCACTACTAAAGGACACCAATAAGAACACACTTGCTTGGGCCAAGAGACACGAACAATGGACATTAGCCCAGTGGAAGTCTGTCCTTTGGTCTGGAGTCCAAATGTGAGATGTACTAGTTCTAAAACTTTTGACCGGTATTTAACCCCTTTTTTTGGTTAGGCACAAAACTACCTTCATACTCCCATTCATTTTTTAAAACCGGTACCGGTTCCATTCAGACGAGTTCTGTGACACTTGTGGAGGTCGTTGAGCACCTCACGAGAACCTCCATAGAGTGGTCATAAATAGTTTTGTAGGTCAAACCGTTTAGACGCTACAGACATGTACTTGAGAAGACTGACTGGTTGCATTACCGCCTGGTATAGCAACTGCTCGGCATCTGACCAGAAGGCGCTACAGAGGGTAGTGCGTACGGCTCAGTACATCACTGGAGCCAAGCTTCCTGACATCCAGGACCTATATACTAGGCGGTGTCAGAGAAAGGCCCAACAAATTGTCAAAGACTCCAGTCACCCAAGTCATAGACTGTTCTCTCTGCTTCCGCACGGCAAGCAGTACCGGAGAGCCAAGTCTAGGACCAATAGGCTTCTTAACAGCTTCTACCCCCAAGCCATAAGACTGCTGAACAACTAAACTAATCAAATGGCCACCCAGACTATTTACATAGTCACTTTACAAAGGACCTCGATTAACCTGTAACCCCGCACATTGACTCGGTACCCGTACCCATTGTGTATATTGCCTCGTAATTGTTATGTAATCAATGTTGATTTTTACTTTAGTTTATTTAGTAAATATTTGTATTAACTCTTTTTGAACTGCATTGTTGGATAAGGGCGTGTAAGACATAACATTTGATTTGAAGACCAATTTTCAGGATGTCTCATTGTCTGAAAAACACAGCTCTAGCTCTGCCACCTTTCACCGCAGATACAGAAGTGCGACACTGGAAGATGAGGTGGATTGAGACACATGCAATGCAAAACAACTGATATCTCAAGCTTCAACTGACTGATTTGATGGGGATTGTTTTTGTTATGTAACTTAGATTGATGCAGCAGTGTGTTAGTCGACTCTATGGGGTTGTAAACTTCTGTCTTATGTTACGTTAGGCATGGTTACATATCATACTAATTTGAGTGACCCGGATTTACATTTACTATGGTACGTCTAGGCTATGAGACCAGGCTGTGTCTGTAGAGAGTGAAAGAGAGAGAGGATTGGGGTGTTACTGTAAACCATTCACTGAGTGCTCAGGGTGTCTAGCACTTAGGCTGCTGCTAATGGTGGGGTTGGGTCCTTTCCAAGGTAAAGCTACAGTAATCATACTGTTCTGAGTCTGATAATGAGGTGCAATGATTGCTAAGTATTTAGCCTGTAATCAGGGTTTGAGATGGATTGAAATAGATTGGCACTTTCACACTTGTTCTACAGTATAGTTTTACAGTTTTAGACAGGCTTGAACAATGGCTGTGGACTCGACAGCAGACCACCTGACTCATAGGCTATAGCACCCCCTGGAGTCAGACTGCTATAGCACCCCCTGGAGTAGAGAGATGTAACCTCTCACTGTATGTAATTAAAGGCACGGCTATGCTATTGTCATCAGCATGACAGCATTGATTTTTCTCACTAAAGGATTGGCCAATAAATGCTGATGTAACCATAACAAAGCTGCATCATATCACTGGAGCAGTCAACCAATCCCAAGAAGGAAGTGCCAATAATTGTCATTCCCTTCAAAATATGTATTTTTACATTTTTTGTCAAGTTATTTTTATAGTGCATTTTTATAATCTATTCATTCAGTGGACAAGATGTATATTTCAAGAAAAACAGAATAAATTTTGTAAACAATGGGATCTCAGACCGAACTGGTCTGTGAAGTAGTGTTGAATGGTTATTAATATCTCCCGTGTCTTTTCAATAGTTCTATAATGTGCTCTGACTAATGAGCGTGGTGATTGAGACTGCACGGCCGTCTCCTCCTATCCCGACTCGCATCAGAACTGTAAACTCTTAAATCCCTCTCACCCTTCTGTAACCACCTTGGAATAATTGTTTTCTGTTTGCAGAGACGCTTCCTGCTATTCAGAGCACCCATTCATGTGTTAACAGTAAGCCATCTTTCTGTGTTCATCATTTCTTGTCGAGTCAGCTGTTTTTCAGTGTGAGGTTTGAAGAAAAGGGCTTGTGTGAGATTAGATTGATAACGACATCAAAGGAAGATGATGGTTCAGATCCAAGTTTAAATTCACTGTCCAAATAGGATTTCATTATAAACTTTTGTCATCCTGAACACAAAAATAACCTTCAAACAACATAACAGCCTTTTAGGGGGAATTGAGAAGGAGATGCTAATGCTTGGTAAGCATCTACTAATGGTCCACCCTGTGGGTCTTCTAACCATTAATTGGTCTCTAGGGCTGCAGTGTGGTGAGTGGAAAGGACTCCATGCAATTAATGGACTAAAACGCTTGTTTTAAACATAGCTTTAAGAAGTCAATTGAAACCAAGCCAAAGTCAGTCAGACAAGCCCCCAGCCCCTAAGCTATGGTGGCCTGTTGCAAATAGAACTGCAGTTAGTCAGAAGAACTATGATCTACGCCTTCACAACAATATCTTGTCACTATCTTATTGAAGCAAGTGTAAAAAAGAATCAAAAGATATCTCATCAGAATCAAACCATGTCAACAGGCAATAAACACATTCAGCCCGTTCTGCTAAACAGACCATCAGGCTACTGAAATGTGTGTACCATTCTGGCCCTAACTGGGCATTAATGAGAGGGCTAGAGGTGTGTAAGTCAGGGTTATTTCAGGGAGTTATTTAGGCCAGACAGGGCAGGGATATTTGTTTGGGGGGTGCTCACATCGCCCTAGGCAGTTAACACTTGTCTTGGCCAGCCAGAGCGGAGTAGTAATCTACAGATGGCTATTTAAAGCCCCCTATCTGAGCCCTCTCTGGCTCTATGGCATAGCAGCCCTCTCCATGTCATAAGGACCCTGTTGCCAGTGGAAACGGCACATCAAGCAAGGACGTGCATGGGAGCCAACAAACACTGGACACCACAGCCTCTCTGTGAGAACAGGGGTGTATTTACTGGGAACCAAATGTAAGTAAATGGGACGAAACAGGGTGGAACCTACCTTCATTCACCAATAGAAACTTGTTTTTCAACGCTTTACTACGGTTTGCTACAGTGTGCATGAATGCATACACCCGTTTGCCACAGTATCATTTAAATTCCTCATGTGTTCCAGCTGAAGGTCTGAAGTGGAATTCTTCACAGGATTGTTTGTGGTGAAAAGTGGTTGAGAAAATGAACAGATGTCCTTTCACTTGATAAGGAACAGTTTCAGTGGTTGTCATGTACACCAGTTAACACGTCATGTTTACATGTCCCGCTTCATGTCAGACCCTTAGAAAAAATAAAAAGATCTGTGTATCTCTGCACAGCAAAATGGTACGCCAACTATCGACTTGGATTTGGTTGATTGTGTGGTAGCCTACAATCCCAACCAACAGAAGCTTTGCTTGCTCCAGATGGGAAGCATGTGGAATGTTGTATTTGTCTCACGCAACCCTCCTTATCGATTACAGCTCCACAATACCCACTTGTTTCCCACAAAGGGAATCATGTCTTACTGTTTAACAATCAACATATTCCCCTATTATATTCTGTTCACAGGATTACACGCACAGCATAATATATCTACAGTGTACAAACATTAGGAACACCTGCTCTTTCCATGACATAGCCTGACCAGGTGAATGCTATGATCCCTTATTGATGACACCTGTTAAATCTACTCCAATGAGAGTAGATGAAGGAGAGGAGACAGGTTAAAGAAGGGTGTTTAAGCATTGACACATAGATGGTGTATGTGTGCCATTCAGAGGGTGAATGGGCAAGATAAAATATTTAAGTGCATTTGAATAGGGTATGGTAGTAGGTGCCAGAGGCACCGGTTTGTGTCAAGAACTGCTAAGCTCCTGGGATTTTTGCGCTCAACTGTTTCCCGTGTGTATCAAGAATGGTTCACCAAGCCTCCCCAGTAGTGCAGTGGTCTAAGACACTGCATCACAGTATTGCGGCATCACTACAGCCTGGGGTTCGATCCCATAGGGCGGCGCACAATTAGCCCAACGTTGTCCGGGTTAGGGAAGGGTTTGACCGGAGGGGGGGCTTTACTTGGCTCATTGTGCTCTAGTGACTCCTTGTGGCGTGGTGGGCGCTTGCAGGCTGACTTCCGTTCGTCAGGTGAACTGTTTCCTCCGACACATTGGTGTGGGCGGGTGTTAAGAAGCGCGGTTTTGCGGGTCATGTTTTGGAGGACGCATGACTCGACCTTCACCTCTCCCGAGCCCGTTGGGGAGTTGCAGTGATGAAACAAGATCGAAATCATAAAATTGGGGGGAAAAAGGGGTTACATTTTTAACAAATAAAAATAACAATTGTCCACCACCCAACTTGACACAACTGTGGGAAGCATTGGAGTCACCATGGGCCAGCATCCCTGTGCAACGCTTTCAACACCTTTTGTAGAGTCCAGGCCCTGGCAAGTTGAGGTTGTTCTGAGGGCATAAGGGGAGTGCAACTCAATATTAGTAAGGTGTTCTCAATGTTTGTACTCTATATTTCATGGACTATCTGCTTATATCTTAGCCACTAGATGGCAGTATGGGCTCTTCACTCCCTCAGCCAAGTCTATTTGAATTTCCTTTTTAAAAATCGAAGACATATCCCTTGAAATGTGCTCTGATTTGCCTTGCTTCTAACATTTCCTGTGTGCCAGTCTGAGAGAGACTGAATGTGGAAGGTGATGCTTGGGCATGTAATAGATGCCCTCCTTCACATCATCAAATATACATTTGGGGCGGCAGGTAACATAGTGGTTCGAGCATTGGACTAGTAACCGAAAGGTTGCTAGATCAAATCCCCGAGCAGACAAGGTAAAAATCTGTCGTTCTGCTACTGACCATTGTTTCTAGGCCGTCATTGTAAATAAGTATTTGTTCTGACTTGCCTAGTTAAATAAATAAAATAAATATATATATACACACACATGATGAGATTACTGTACCTGTTGAGCAATAGACAAATGTTCATGGCTCATACATGTCAACAAACAGGAAGCATTGGTTGAATATGATCCAGAGTACCCAATTTATAGTTACATTCAAAATATTATGCAAAGGAAGGCTATCTGAGCCCGCTCTGGCTTTCTGGCATAGCAACCCTCTCTCCATGTGATAAGGACACTGGTTGCCCGTGGAAACGGCACATCAAACAAGGATGTGCCCCCACTTGGGAGCATGTTTTTGATTTGACACAGCTGATTCAAATAACCTTTAATCAGCTGTGTAGCGATAGGGCAAAAACCAAAATGTGCACGGGAGAGGGAAACTCTGCTCCACTGGACACCACAGCCTCTCTGTGGGAACAGGAGTGTATTCGCTTGGAACCAAATGGAAACAAACGGGGAGGGACCTACCTGAATTCGCCAATAGAAACTCGTTTTAGTTTCGAAACAGTTTGCTATGGTTCGCTACAGAGTGCACTAATGCATGTACCCATTTGCTGCAGTATCATTTCATTTCTTCACAGTAGATGTGTTCCAGCTAAAGGTCTGAAGTGGAATTCTTCACAAGGTTGTTTATTCTGGTGGAAAGTGGTTGAGAAACTGAACAGATGTCCATTAAATAAGGAACAACATTTCAGTGGTTGTCATGTAAATCAGTTTACACATCAAGCTTACAAGAACACTTGACAGGTTATGTCAGACCCTTAGAAAAATCTGTTTATGTCTGCAAGGCAAAAATGTTATGCCAACTATAGACTCTGATTTGGTGGATTGTGTGGTAGCCTACAATCCCAACCAACAGAAGCTTTGCTCCAGTTTGCATCAGCAGCACCAGTTAAGCAAATTGAGAGAAAAAAACGCTCAATATTTTCAAATAAATTATTTATCACTGGTTCTCATCTTACCTGTAGTTTCAACAAGTGACTATTGTGTACTGTTGATCTCGTCGAGTGTGTGTGTGCGTGCGGTCAGTCGGTGTAAACAGCCATTGATCCGTATGTGGAGTGTTGTATTTGTCTCCCACAGCCCTCCTTATCGATCTGATTACAGCTCCACAATACCCACTTGTTTCCCACAAAGGCGATCATGTCTTACTGTTTATCAATCAGTCCACAACACCATCCCATTTCTGAGAAATCCTCCTTGGTCTGTCAGACACTCATTGAAAACCCTGTCACAGGTGCAACACAGGGCTGAGAATGAGATGGATGATGTATTGTTTTAGGGTGCAGGACAAATGGTACCCTATTCCCTGTATACTGCACTATTTTGGACCAAGACCCATACTGATATACTGTAAGGTGCTATTTGGGACAGCCTGTGAGCTGTTTCAATGCGCTGGCCACATTTTGAAAATAAATTGCATTCTGATGCAATCTGTTCTCTGCCTGCATTTTAGTAATTAGAAAAGCATATTAAATGGATTAAGCAGTGGCTGGCTCTAGGCGGTGATAATATCTTATTATGGCTATGAAATGTATCTTTAATCACAAGGTGATAAGCCAATCACATGGCTGGGGCTGTACAGGGGACACAGATCAATAGGAGACGTTCTAGTCTGTTTTGGTAATGTTGGTGTGGAGATGCTGCTGAATCGATGATACACTCATCCACTGCCTCGGGGAGTACGGGGAACGCTCAGTTTCATACCGTGTTTACAAGTGTTGTTTTTTTTGCGTGTGCACGTGGGTGTGTCACAGTGTTTACATAGATGTGTGTAACATATATTCCCCTATTATATTCTGTTCTCAGGATTACACACACAGCATAGCGCATGCATTTCATAGCCTACCTGCTTATTTCAGCCACCTTCACTCCCTCAGCCAAGTCTATTTGAATTTCCATTGACGTTTCAGAAGTTGAAAACATAATCCCTGGAAAATTGCACTGATTTGCTTTGCTTCTAACAGTTCCTGTGTGACAGCCCGAGAGAGACTGAATGTGGAAGGTGATGCTTGGGCATCAGTCAACACCAAGTGTGTGGTTGGCCTCTTACTGAGAGGGCTAGTAATAGATACCCTCCGTCACATCATCAAATATACATGATGAGATTACTTGTTGAGCAATAGGTAAGTGTTCATGGCTCAAATACAGGTAAACAAACAAACAGCAGGCATTGGTTGAATATGATCCAGATGTCCCAACTGATAGCCTACCTTTGCTTTATATTTTGAATGTTACAGTACAGCCTTCCTTTATGAATCGGTGCTCCACCCACCCATTCAGAGAGATTTCACCACAGACCCGAGGTCCTTCAGAGGAGGAGAGAATGGATTTTCGTTTGAGTTTTCTGTTCTCATAGGTCGTCTCTGAGAAGGAAAAGGTTAAACGCTCTGCCTGCAAAGAGAGAGCGAGAGAGAGCTGCATCTGTTGATTTAGCCAGGAGCCAGGCTGCTAGTGGCCAATGTGTTTCATGGATCAGTGGCGCGCGAGGGGAACATGCGTTGTGTTCAGTAGTGAGTGCACAGAGAGACAGGATAAGAGCAGTAGAGCCCACACCATGCCTGACACACTTACAGGGACAAGGGCAGGCTTGTTGATATCGATGTGGTTGTGTGTATGGACTTTATGTGTCTGTATGTGGTTGACTGTTACTTCTGTGTAGTGCTTCATTTTCTAATCATCTCCCTCGGGGTGTAATGACATGGTGTTAAATATGAGCAGCTTGTGTTAACAGTATGGATTACTCACTGAAAGCAATTTGCATAGTATGCAGCAGTGAAACAGCCTTTGCACCTCCAAGTATGCAATAAGATCTAATGGTGTCTCTCTCTCTCTCTCGCCTCTACTCTACTCTCTTCCTCTCTCTCTCGCCTCTCTCGCTTCTCTCTTGCCTCTACTGTCTCGCCTCTCTCGCTTCTCTCTCGCCTCTACTCTCTTGCCTCTACTCTCTCGCTTCTCTCTCGCCTCTACTCTCTCGCCTCTCTCTCTACTCTCTCGCCTCTCTCTCTGCTCTTCTCTTTTTGCTTCTTTCGCTCACTCTCTTCCACACACTCAATTCTTCTCTCTGTCCCACCTCCCTGTTTTCTCCTTCATCTAGATAGATTGGTCCCTTTAGATCGAATCATCCCAGTGCACGATCCATCTCTCAACCAATCAGGTCTAGATTGACCTATCCAGCATACCCCCACATACACCTCAGCTGTACCCCTCACAGCTCCTTGACAGAGACAGCAGTGTGTGTGGGTCTGGGGGAGAGAGTCCTTAGAGCCTGCCAGTGCAGAACCCAGTGGAGTGAGAATCCGTTAGTTGGCAGCGGCACAGACAAGGCAGATGCAGATCTGTAATGAGAGTTCTGGAGGAAAGGCAGAGATTTAAGAGGGAGGAAGGTGAAAAGAAAATGGATGCCAGTGAAAACTCTGGCACCGTTTCGTCCTGTTGGTGTGGATCAAAATGGAGCTGCCGTGTGACTGCTGTTCTGGGATCAGTGTACGGCTGTACTGTTAATGATCCCCTATGTCACTTCTAATCTCAATGGATTAGTGGACTGAGACTGGCAGCCTTCTCCCTCTCCCTCTCCCTCTCCCTCTCCCTCTCCCTCTCTCTCTCTCTCTCTCTCTCTCTCTCTCTCTCTCTCTCTCTCTCTCTTTCCCCCCCCCCCCCCCCCCACCGGAGGAAAGTCAAGGATCGAAGCAGACAGGCATCAGGAGGGGAATAAGGACTTGAATAACACATCACTATGCAAAGCCAGTAGCAAGTGGGCACACACACACATACACATACACCTTTGAGACAGCTCTGCCTCTCTGCACCTCATGTTGTTATGGATGCATGTCATGGACCCTGTCTATCTACCTCTGTGAGTGAGGCTACACAGGGGAGAGAGGCAGACAGACATCCCTGAGAGGGAGCAACCTTGACAGGGCTCTCTCTTAAATCAGACTTTGACTGAAGGCACTGTCTTTTCCCCACTACTGAGCCTCGGGGCTTTGTGGCCCAGAGATCCCCACTCCTGCACTTGAATAAAGCCATGTCACAGCTAAGGGCCTGGAACAGTCCAAACAGGGCCCTGGCTGTCAGAGTCCATGCTTAGCAAGAGACCCTGTGTTCTTTAGGATATAGTGGAGCTGATGAGGACAAGTTGAATATCCAAGGACAGGGCAGCAATGTAGCGTGTTTTTCATTCTGTAACCATTTACATGTGTGTTTTCCACACTGTTTGATCTCCCTATACTGTAGAACTTGATAAACCATCAATTTCAGGTCATTAGGTCTGTTTTTGCATCAAGAAGATAACACACACACCCTCTTATCTGCCTCTCTCATTCTGTGAAGATCTACAGGACGAAGTATTCCAAAAATAACAAATGGGAAGCAACTGATTATTTATTTTTCTGGATAATGAAAAGGGAAAATTGAGTCTAGAGCCTCCGACAGCAGGTCTGTAAGGATTCATCTCAATTCAGCCATCAGTAGGTATATAATGGTGAAGATTCACTGCTAGACGAGTGGGAAGAGGAGGAGAGGGTGAGCCGACACAATCACACAGAAAGATTCAACTGGTACAGCATAGCAACCAAGCAGCCTTGGTAAATAACAAGTGTAGCCGCAAAAATGTATTCACACGTTGAAGCTATACATTCCTAGGCTTTCTTGTCTGGATGGAGAGAGAACTCCGCCCAGGTGAAGCACTAGCCTTGTGAAAAATAGATAGTAAATTAATATGGCTCATATTGGCTCGTTCTATTGATAAATTACAGGATTGAACAGAGAAATGTCACCATTAGCACCTCTCCATTTTGGGGACATAGGCCGCCAGTTGCAGAGGGGAGGAGTGGGGTGACTTTGTCTTGAGGCAACTGCAGTGTGTGTGGGGCGCTCCCAGTACTGAAGGCCTCTGTGACTGTTATGAATGTTTGTGCTGGACGATGTATGCGGCGGTGGGTAATTAATTAGCCCGGCGTGTGTTATCTGCACACACAGGGACCAGGGCCCTGACACTCAAGGGGAGAGAGATCTGTCATCCCTCCCTCCCTCTCTCTCTCTCCCTCCTCCTGTGTGGGCCTGAGAGATGGGGATTGTGGCTGGGCGGGGAATGCATAATCATTCACGCACACACACACACACCCAGTCATCCTTGTGTGAGAGTGCCTTTGGTCCCACATTCTGCAGAGTTTACTTTCCCTCGTTTCTCCTCACCTTGTCTGTACTTTACCTTCCATTTCCTTCAGAAACTCCCGAGACATCAGTCACCAGTCCATGCTGTCCTCTCTTCTCTCTCAGACACAAATTTGAGGCAATCTCTATTTTGAAGTGTGGGAGAAAACGCATGACTTTGATTACATTTCCAATAGAAGCAGGCAGTATTTGGACTGTTCACTTTGAGGTGCTGAGACAGAGTGGCTATATGGGGAATGGAACATATATGACCAGGGCCCGCTACCATTATAACCTAGACAGCTGTCAGATGTGGACGTTAACAAGCAAGAACTGAGACGGAAAGATAATGGTGGAGAAAGGTCAAGAGGAGTTATTTTTGTATAGAGGGAGGGGATTCTATACGTTATGCAAAGACAGAATACCAAAAAGGCAGGACTCTGTGATTAGAGAATTTAGCTTTTTCCGTGGAATGGCTCGGCTCTGTTACTCTGTAGTAAAGTCTAAACTGAATCTCCAAGTTCTGGTATCTGTGCAAATATTTGACTCAATATTTTCCACAACAGAGGTAGTAAATGTTCTTCTTCATGATTGGCTGATCCCTCCTGATGACCCGGTTGGACTTGACTCCAACAGGGTCAGCAGGAGGGATCAGTCAATGAAGTTGAAAGTCCCACCCAGTTGACTACATTGAAATGGTGGAAGCCCTCAATGGCACTGCTCATATTGATACAGCCTTCTGGCCACTAGAGGCCTCTATCATTCTCTGTGTTACAGCCACACACATTGTTTCATAGCTCATCTTTTCTGCATGGCGCTAGGCTAGTCTCGACCATCACTCTCGCCCCTTGTTGTTTATGAGAGTGAAATGGCTCTGAATGAGGGCAGAGGAGGGAGAAGTTATGGCGATGGCACACTTTGCTCTAAGAGAGCTCTTTAGAAGTGGACTGAAGTGGCGACAGGCACTCAGGCAGACGGCCTACAGACCAACCTCTCCTCTCCTCTCTCTGTGTTTCCCAGCTGTCTTTTAGAGTCACAGATCCATGTGACCTTTGCAGGCTGTGTGGGTAATATCATGACATTTCCACCCATCGAGCTGAAATTGTTAGTCTGACCTTCTGCCGGGGCTAGATCATCAGCAGCAGCAGCCGCCTCGCGAGGGCCCCGTTTGAAAGAACCACTTCCGATAGAAAGAGTCTGATAGCTGTAGCTCTTTTTGAGCAATTTGGAGCTGTCACTTTCACTGAGGTTAGGGATATTGATATAAACTACATCCATAGCAGCTGAGATGAGAGAGACAAAGTTAATCACAGATAGAAACATCAGTACTATTCTGAAAGCGCGGACAACAACCCACAACACTCATTCTGCTCCGCTCCTACCCCTCCTCATGGAGAAACAGAGGAGGCGGAGAGACGTGATCAATGGCAGGGATAAACACAACAAGCTCTGAAGAGAGTGAAATAGAGAGAGAGATTGCGGCACGGAAGCAGGTGGGCGAGAGGTGGCACTCAGAGGAGCCTATGAAAGGCCACTCAAGTGAGAGGCAGGTGAGGTGAGTGCACTGCTCAGAACCCCTTGACGTGCTCATAATCTCCCCGTCTCTCTCTTTCCCTCTCTCTTCCTGTCAATAGTTCAGGGGGATAAACGCAGATGATCGTGAGTGAGTTCATCAGGGACTGAAACATCAACCGTATTTTGAGAGCATACCTCAGGACCAACAACAACCCAAAACATTCATGCTGGTCAGTTCTTATCTTATCCTCTCTCTGATAAATACCCCTACACAATGAATAGGAGGAAGAAACAGAAGAAGAGAGATGTGATAAATGGCGGGGATGAACACAGCAAGCTAGAGAGAGGGAGAGAAAATGTGAGAAGTGTGGCATGAACTCAGGTGAGAGAGAGGTGGCACTTAGAGAGGGGGCCATGAAACTCCACTCAATTAAGAAGCAGCCAGTTGAGTGCTCAGGACCCCATACCCTGCTTTCCCTCTCCTCCCTCTCTCTCTCTCCCTCACGCTCTCTTTATCCTTCTGAAATACTAGTTACGGCCTGTCTGAGTGCTGTTCGTCTGGAGCTGGAGCTAACACATTCTCACTGGCTCGACTGGACACACCTGCAAAGTGCTGCTGTTCTCCACGTTAAAAAACTCTCCTAACATGTCTGGCTTTGTGACAGACAACACACCACAACATAATGCTTATGTGACAAATAAGGAAAAATAACAGAACTCAGGGGCTGTGACAGATTCATGATTGTAAGGTTACACTGATGGTGGTGAAAACAGCCTGTCGCGTAGACACTGCCCTCCACAGGGTGGGAAGACTCACTGCAGCTGGGGTCACCTGCATCATACACACCATCATCTTTTCAACTAGGCCCCTTGGCAGTATGACTCATCTGTGGATTACAAGATGACAGGGAACTTGCATTGCCAGTTTAATGCATTGGAACACTGATCTTGATATTGGATGTCCTGTGTTTTGTACTACCCTGCTGCAGAAGCCAGACTCTATCATCTGGATTTACAAGAAGGGTCGTACACATCTACAGCTAGCTAGCATTTAGAGTAACTTCACAGCCTCATCTTCCCTTTTGATCCCAGACTAATGTGTACTCAACCCTCACATCCAGACGTATATGGTAAAAAAACAACAGAGGATTCTTCATTGAAAATGAATACCACATAGCTCGACACTTAATTCTGGCTTCTTTTAGACAACACATAGAGAGAGGACTTCCGAACCCATTTAGACAACAATTTGAGAGCTCTTTTTTTTGGCAGCATTCCTAGTTATGAATTTCTCATTGGTATTCCTTCTCTGCAGTTGTTGTTGTTGACTGAAGAGAGAACCATTTCCCCACAGAGTGCCTGCCTCTCCTGTATTCTGGAAAACAAACAGTGGGGGGCTCTCCCTATTACCTCAAGCCACTGCTTTGTTACATATACTTAAATTCTCTTCGTAGCTCAAATGAGGGAGGTCTCTTGGAAGCCTCTGCTGTTCAGAGCTGGGCTCAAATAGTATTTGAAATCCTTTCAAAAACATAAGCTCTCGTTGATTGAACTTGCCTGGCGAAATGGAACCACGAAAACATGGTGTCATAAGTGTAAACCACGCCCATCTGGCGCTCCACGCAGGCTTCAGCAAATGCTCAAAGTATTTGGAGCATTTCAAACAGTACTTGAACCCAGGTCTGCTGCTTTTTGCCTCCAATTACATGTCCATCTCCTCATTACTCTGTGTGTGTTGATTAGTGTTTACCTCGTTGTTAACGTTATCACAGTGTGTAATTAATTAAAGATTGTAGGGTTTGTCGGAAGCTAATTCAATTATCCAGTGTGTTTGCTTTTCAACGTGTCTCCAGCAATTGAATAGTTTGTTTATTATTTAGGATGCAAAATGGATGATGGGGTGGAACTGTCTACAGATCTGTTTGACTACTAGACCACATGATGAAATATTACAAATCAAATCAAAATATTGGTCGCGTACACAGATTTGCACATGTTATCACATGTGCAGTGAAATGTTTTGTGTTTCTAGCTCCAAAAGTGCAGTAATAACTAGCAATACAAACAAAATCCACAAAATATAAAGAAAGAAATTAAGAAATATCAGAATGAGCAATGTATATGTACACCGAGTGTACAAAACATACTCTTGCCATGATAGACTGACCAGACTAATCAAATCAAATTGGAGTCATTAAAACTCATTTTTCAACCACTCCACAAATTTCTTGTTAACAAACTATAGTTTGGCAAGTTGGTTAGGACATCTACTTTGTGCATGACACAAGTAATTTTTCAAAATTGTTTACAGACAGACTATTTCACTTAATCACAATTCCAGTGGGACAGAAATGTACATACACTAAGTTGACTGAGCCTTTAAACGGCTCGGAAAATTCCAGAAAATTATGTCATAGCTTTAGAAGATTCTGATAGGCTAATTGACATCATTTGAGTCAATTGGAGGTGTACCTGTCGGTGTATTTCAAGGCCTACCCTTCAAACTCCGTGCTTCTTTGCTTGACATCATGGGGAAATCTAAAGAAATCAGCCAAGACCTCAAAAAAAAAATTGTAGACCTCCACAAGTCTGGTTCATCCTTGGGAGCAATTTCCTTGGGAGCAATTTTCCTGAAGGAACCACGTTCATCTGTACAAACAATAGTACGCAAGTGGGACCAAATAGTACGCACCATGGGACCACGCAGCCGTCATACCGCTCAGGAAGGAGACGCGTTCTGTCTCCTAGAGATGAACGTACTTTGGTGGGAAAAGTGCAAAACAATCCCAGAACAACAGCAAAGGACATTGTGAAGATGCTTGAAGATAAAGGTACAAAGTATCTATTTCCACAGTAAAATGAGTCCTATATTGACATAACCTGAAAGGCCGCTCAGCAAGGAGGAAGCCACTGCTCCAAAACTGCCATAAAAAAGCCAGATTAAGGTTTGCAACTGCACATGGGGACAAATATTGTACTTTTTGGAGAAATGTCCTCTGGTCTGATGAAACAAAAATAGAACTGTTTGGCCATACTGACCATTGTGATAATTGGAGGAAAAAGGGGGAGGCTTGCAAGCCAAAGAACACCATCCCAACCGTGAAGCAAGGGGGTGGCAGCATCATGTTGTGGGGGTGCTTTGCTGCATGAGGGACTGGTGCACTTCAACAAATAGATGGCATCATGACGTAGGAAAATAATGTGGATATATTGAAGCAACATCTCAAGACATTGGTCAGGAAGTTAAAGGGTCTTCCAAATGGACAATGACCCCAAGCATACTTCCAAAGTTGTGGAAAAATGGCTTAAAGACAACAAAGTCAAGGTATTGGAGTGGCCATCACAAAGCCCTGACCTCAAGCCTATAGAAAATTTGTGGGCAGAACTGAAAAAGCGTGTGTGAGCAAGGAGGCAAACAAACCTGACTCAGTTACACCAGCTCTGTCAGGAGGAATGGGACAAAATTCACCCAACTCATTGTGGGAAGCTTGTGGAAGGCTACCCAAAACGTTTGACCCAAGTTAAGCAATTTAAAGGCAATGCTACCAAATACGAATTGAGTGTGTGTAAACTTCTGACCCACTGGGAATGTGATGAAAGAAATAAAAGCTGAAATAAATCACTCTCTACTATTATTCTGACATTTCACATTCTTAAAATAAAGTGGTGATCCTAACTGACCTAAGACAGGGAATTTTTACTAGGATTAAATGTCAGGAATTGTGAAGAAAAAAAAAGGTGTATGTAAACCTCCGACTTCAAATGCAAGGATTCAGACTTTCTGTTATGAAACTTGAAATTGAGCTCAGCTGCATCCTGTTTCCATTAATCATCCTTGAGATGTTTCTACAACTTGTTTTGGAGTCCACCTGTGGTAAATCCAATTGATTGGATATTATTTGGAAAAGCACACATCTGTCTATGTAAGGTCCCACAGTTGACAGAGTAAAAAACGAAGCCATGAGACAAGAGGATGATGAATGGAAACAGGATGCAGCTGAGCTCAATTTCGAGTCTCATAGCAAAAGGTCTGAATACGTATAATGTATTTGAGTTCATTTAAAAAAATTAATTAGCAAAAATGTCTAAAAACCTGTTATTTCTTTGTCATTATGCTGAATTGTGTGTAGATTGATGAGGGGGGAAATGATTTAATAAATTTTAGAATGAGGCTGTAACATAACAAAAGTCAAGGGGTCTGAATGCTTTCCGAATGCACTGTATACCACTCATAAGGAATTGTCCGTAGAGCTCTGAGACAGGATTGGGTTGAAGCACAGATCTGGGGAAGGGTACCAAAAAATGTCTGCAGCATTGAAGGTCCACAAGAACACAGTGGCCTCCATCATTCTTAAATGGAAGAAGTCTGGAACCACCAAGACTCTTCCTAGAGCTGGCCGCCGGGTCAAACTGATCAATTGGGGGAAAAGTGCCTTGGTCAGAGAGGTGACCAAGATCCCGATGGTGGCCGCCCGGCCTAACTGAGCTATCGGGGGAGAAAGGCCTCATTCAGGGAGGTGGCCAAGAAGCCGATGGTCACTCTGACAGAGCTCCAGAGGTCCTCTGTGGAGATGGGAGAAACTTCCAGAAGGACAACAATCTCTGCAGCACTCCACCAATCAGGCCTTTATGGTAGTGGCCAGACAGAAGCCACTCCTCAGTAAATGGCACATGATAGCCTGCTTGGAGTTTGCCAAAGGCACACAAAACTCTCAGATCATGAGAAACAAGATTCTCTGGTCTGATGAAACCAAGATTGAACTCTTTGGCCAAAGGCACCCAAAAGGTCTTGGCTGATTTCTTTTGATTTTCCCATGATGTCAAGCAAAGAGGCACTGCGTTTGAAGGTTGGCCTTGAAATACATCCACAGGTACACCTCCAATTGACTCAAATGATGTCAATTAGCCTATCAGAAGTTTCTAAAGCCATGACATAATTTTCTGGAATTTTCCAAGCTGTTTAAAGGCACAGTCAACTTAGTGTATGTAAACTTCTGACCCACTGGAATTGTGATACAATGAAATAATCTGTCTGTAACAATTGTTGGAAAAATTACTTGTGTCATACACAAAGTAGATGTCCTAACCGACTTTCCGAAACTATAGTTTGTTAACAAGACATTTGTGGAGTGGTTGAAAAACGAGTTTTAAAGATTCCAACTGCATGTAAATAACCTATCTGTTTTTAATTTTTTATAAATTTGCCAAAATTTCTAAAAACCTATTATTGCTTTGTCATTATGGTGTATTGTGTGTAGATTGATGAGGGGAAAACATCATTTAATCAATTTTAGAATAAGGCTGTAACGTAACAATATGTGGAAAAAGTCAATGGGTCTGAATACTTTCCGTTATCCACTGTAAATCACTGTATATCAAATAGTGAGAATATGCAAGTGTGTGTGTGTGTGTGTGTGTGTGTGTGTGTGTGTGTGTGTGTGTGTGTGTGTGTGTGTGTGTGTGTGTGTGTGTAAAATAGTGGATCCAGCCCCTAACAGTAACAACTAATCCAAAATGTATCTAAACAGGTATTTAATCAATTAACATGTCACTCCAAAGTAAATACCCACTTATCAATATTTTAAATGTTAATGCCCAATACATTTCAATATCTCAGGACATAATATCACATAAACATTCAACTAATAAAAATTAACCCTCAACAGAAGATTCTAATTACTGAGCGGGCGCATCTGCTCGATGACTATGCACAACGGACCAGTGAGCACACTCTAAGAATCAGTCCACAAACAAAGAATCCGTGGTGAGTACAAGTCGTGGATACTATGAAGCTGTACTTGCAAACATTAGAAAAAGTTAAAACTTTCTCTCGGTCTCAAAATGCAGCTAATTCAAATCGTTGATGTACGTGATCAAACACCTCGTTCCCATTACATAACCTGGTGTAACAGTATAACTTTAGTACGTCCCCTCGCCCCGACCCGGGCGCGAACCAGGGACCCTCTGCACACATCAACAACTGACACCCACGAAGCGTCGTTACCCATCGCTCCACAAAAGCCGCGGCCCTTGCAGAGCAAGGGGAAACACTACTTCTAGGTTTCAGAGCAAGTGACGTTACTGATTGAAACGCTATTAGCGCGTACCCGCTAACTAGCTAGCCATTTCACATCCATTACACTGGCACATGTATCCCTACGCTAACCCGACCAGGTGGCATTGATTATTATCAGTAGCAAATTCTGCATCAGCCTATCAAAGATGTTAGACTTTATATCCACCAACCAATGGCATTTCTTAAAATAGGTCAACTTGGCCACCAGAGGGATATTTTAAACCTTCGAATGTTTACTTTTGTTCCAATTGGTCTGTCTCGTGTGTAGAGTGCCAATATTGCATGATGTGTCCTTGATTACGCTATTAGCTGCTAACGTTAGACAAAAGTAAAAAGGCACATTTTCGCATGTATGACAAAATCCAACGTTTTGCTAATTTCACACACATCCATGTGCTTTTACGAGAAAAAAAAGAACGGAGGTCTATACAACATTTAAGTTCATCATACATTGTAAAATGTTGAAAAGCCTTAGGAACCAAATAACCATGTATCATGTATGTCGCTGCTTCCAGGTGGCACACACTGCTGAAGCTGTTGACTCTAAAATTATAGTGCAAATTAACCGTGGGTACGAGCCCCCCTTGAGTTAAGCAATTTTATTAAGGAAAACACTGTACACTGCTGGTCCTCAATGCTCGATTCAAATAATGCATATGTCACAAGGTTCTATGTAATATATGTGAAGGATGATCAACGAGGGGCTATGCGTTATATGGAAAATAATGTACGACATGGAAGGCGTGTGCCACAACGCATCTTTCTTTGTTCATAAGAATTATGCAGCTCCTCATTACATGTGTTGTTCATCTTCACTTTCAAGATGTTCGCTGCAACTCCTTTCTCAACACGCTAACACAGTAAATGCAATTATACATTTCATAGGGTGGAAACTCATGTGGGATTCCAATCCTAGCTATTTGAACGTGCCGTTGGACTTCCGTTGAGGACGCTTTCATGAACAAGTGTTGGATCACGTTCAACTATTTTCACAAATATAATTGGCTGATACAGAATTTGTAACTACATATAACCACGGCCAGCGGTGCAGGTTAGCATAGGGCTAAATGTGCATTTGATCTAATGGAAACAGTTAACGTGTAGCGTTTGATCACGTGCAACTACATCAACGACTTTAATTGGCTGATGTGCATTTTGAGACAGAGAAATATTTCACTTAATCTTATTCTAATGTTCGCAAGTATGGCCTGGCATAACTTTAAACTACATTATTTGGAAAGGCTGGATGACCTTAGATTTGAGCATTTGTGGCCGCCATTTTCGAAAATCCTAATTTACCTCAAATGTCTCATTGATGTTACCAGCATTGGTGTTACTATTCCTACTGGTGACACAATGTTATCGTAAGGGTAACAATTATTTAAAGTCATGTAGATACCATATTAGTTTATTTAGAATGGTAAGACGTACAATACCCAAATTCATTTAAATAAAAACAATCTAGAAAAATTCAGCAAATGTTTACCCAAATGCTATACCCAAATGCCACCGTAATTCAAGAAGCACCCATGAACGTCTGCTCTGTAGTGCGTATCATCAGTGTGTGTCCCTGTACGATTGTGCACATATTCATTGACCTTCACTTTGATCTTCACTTTGAAGCAAATTCTTCACATGAACTCCTCCAAAGCCCATGGGCTGTGATGCTGATTTGGAATGGGCCACACAAACTAATCTGATAGCAGTGCAGTCCTTAATGATGAAATATAGCCAATAAGCAAGAAATAGAAATCTTAATTTATATTGTTGGTCAAATATTTGGGGAAGCTTGGCTTCCCATGGCATCCATGAATACACGCCACTGATAGCCATAGGGCGTATCATTGACCCTGTCCCATCCCATCCCCAAAGGCATGACAAGGGTTGGCACAGATAGCAGATGCCATTTACCCATCGACATCTATAAAAATAAAATAAAACACTTTTCCTGACAGCGTTCTCTCGAAATAGGCCACTTCAAATAGGTCTGTAATAAACCAAGCACAGTTCTATCATTCCCTGACACATTTCTCCCCCTTCATTTACAAAATGACAGCATGAGCTGAACGGAGAGGAAGAGACGGAGTTAAGAACGCGTCCTTGAGTGTGTGTGTGTGTGTGTGTGTGTGTGTGTGTGTGTGTGTGTGTGTGTGTGTGTGTGTGTGTGTGTGTGTGTGTGTGTGTGTGTGTGTGTGTGTGTGTGTGTGTGTGTGTGTGAGCGTGTGTGTTATTACCAGGCTAGCGCTGCACATCATTACAGTGCAATATGTAAATGATCTTCCTCTGTCTCTCTGTCGCTGCGTCTCTTCATTGTCGTGATTACATTCTACCTGTTATTCAATAGAAGATGCAGAGAGACAACCAACAGCACTTTCCTAATGATATATCCAACCATCTAATGAAGCCCATAGGGGGAGAGCTGCTCATGTCTATTCTCCCTGTTCAGCCTCTCACACACAGCACCACAGAGGAGAACACACCCACTGGTTGAATCAAAGTTGTTTCTATGTCATTTCAGTGAAAAAAATCTATGCGATGACGTTGAATCAATGCGAAAACTGATTGGATTTGCAAAAAGTCATCAACATAAGGTAATTTAGTCTTTTTTTAGCCAACGTTTAACCTAAATCCAATGACATGGTGAAATGTTTTGTTGATTTCAAGTTGAAATCACGTTCGTTGACAACTGAACCAAATGTAAATCAAAACTCGAGTTTGAACTGACGTCTGTGCCCAGTGGGCACTGGCTATGAGCACTAAACTTACACACTACATATCCATCAACAAATGATAGATGTTAGTCTACTCAGTACTGCTGGCGGTATGTGTGGTTAGTATAACAGTCAACAACTGTAATCTCACACGACTTCCTCATTCTGATGTGTGTCTCCATCATAATCTCCATCCTCTCTATTCCGCATGTGTGTCTTTCATGTGGGTCTCCTCTCTGCTGTTGGACGAGGCCGGTTGTTGGGATGCGGACGTTGCTACTAGCCTTTGGGGGTTTACCTCTACTACTAAAGTTGTTGTCTCTTTGAGGATATAGGGAATCAAGTGGAGCAGTTCTTCCCTGAGCGTGTGTGATGTCAGGGGAATTAGCAATGGCGCTTTGAGGGCTATCGTTCTCCGAGCAGAAAGCAATCTGTCAGCATGGTATTAGGGACGGATATTTCTCCCATAGCAGAGATCGGAGCGCACTGGGTACGCCTACATGAAAAGACAGTCACAGCAAATGGAGGGAAAGAGAGAGGGGAAAAAAGAGACAGAATGACAGAGGAAGAGAGCTATACAGAGATGCTTATTCAGTCAGTCTCTAGCTTGCAGCAATCCAGCCTGGCCTCAAAGACAAGCAATCATGTGATTTTCACAACACTATCTTATCACTGTCTTATCTCCTGTAGTGAATGTAGAATCAAAGCGCTGACAGGACGTTACTATTGAGCTGAATGTCTGTCTCTCTTCCAGTGCCAGGTTGGCACTTTTAACTAGGCATAGTTAGTGCCAGGCCAGCCTCAGCCCACACTGTGTCTCTGAGGTAAGCCTACTGCCCTGGGCTACTCTGATAAGAGATTGGGTCTGCTGCATTCAGACCCATAATTCCTTGTTTTATTTCCCCAAACAATTTGTCTCTCCTTTGGGGAAATTTCCCCAAAGGTTCACACTGCAACATTGTCTATGGTCAGCTCAGGTGACCGGATCTAGAAAGTGTACTGACCCTGTAAATGGTTTGTTAGCAGTGGTCCTATAGTTTCATTACTTGTGGGTCATTACAGTCCATCCCAGATGTAGGATCTTAATTTGATCACCCTGTTGCAGGAGAACCTTCCTGCAATGCAGAACATTTTATTTTAGGTTTAAAAAGGCTTATGAAGTTTGTCATTTCCATTAGATTTTTCCTTACGAAAAATGTATCAACCCCTACATACTGAAAATGTCCATTAATTATAATCCACATAATAATTCAGGTTTACTGTTGCTGCAGGATTATTTTCCTGCTGTAGAAAACTTGTTCAAATTAAGATCCTACATCTCTAGCTCACTCCAGTAATAGACTCCCCAAATGGCAATATGATTTGTGTTACAGTGAATTTTAACATTTCCACAGTGAAAATGCAATACTTGTATATTGATGAATAGTCTGGATATTCGTCTTTAATAACCTAGTGAGTTTATGAACCTTTTGAGGTGGCCATTTTATTCAACAGTTGTGCCAGCCTGTCTCTCCCTCTTGGGATCCTCAGCTTCGTTTCTGAGTTTATAGAGAGTGATAAAAGTTTCAGAGGAGAGGGCGATGTCAGGACATAGACTGACAGTCCTGACGCCATCACCTTACCTGTCACCCCGAATGACGCCATCACCTTACCTGTCACCCTGAATGACGCCATCACCTTACCTGTCACCCTGAATGACGCCATCACCTTACCTGTCACCCTGAATGACGCCATCACCTTACCTGTCACCCTGAATGACGCCATCAACTTACCTGTCACCCTGAATGACGCCATCACCTTACTTGTCACCCTGAATGACGCCATCACCTTACCTGTCACCCTGAATGACGCCATCACCTTACCTGTCACCCTGAATGACGCCATCAACTTACCTGTCACCCTGAATGACGCCATCACCTTACCTGTCACCCTGAATGACGCCATCACCTTACCTGTCACCCTGAATGACGCCATCACCTTACCTGTCACCCTGAATGACGCCATCCTTCCGTCTCCCATCCTGTGAGCTCATTGGTAGACAAGAAGTGTGTTTTGGCTATGTAGCGAGGGTAGAGGAGGGTATCTGGGCACTCACATCAGCCTGTCCAGATAAGAAAGCCGATGGTTACCTGAGAGGAAGGAGAAGGGACTAAAGTAATGACTGTCCATGTCATCCCTCTCTCTTTCCTCCTCCCCCCTTTTTATCCCTCCATCCCATTCCCCTGGCTGCATGTGACATGGAAAGTCATCCTCAAACTTGCTCGCTTGTGGGCACCGGCACGGTATCGACCACTTTCCTATGTCCTTGTCTGACATTCGTTTGCTTAGTTTTATCTGGCCCTGTAGAGAAAGTTTCATCTTTACCTTATTGTCTGAGCGGAATCTTAAGTGGTTGACATCAGTGGCTCAGACAACGCTAGAGGCTTTTAGAGCTCATTCAGTCTGAAAGCTGATGGTATGATTTGACCTGAATGTAAACGAGCAGTCTGCCTCGCTGAGCTGTCAGTTATGCTTTAGGTGTGCTGTAGCGTAGCAACCCATGTCACATATCTCTTCAGTGAAATACTTGAAATGGACCCAAGGTTTCCCCCATATTTTCATCCTATTCAAACACAGAAGCATTTTCCTTCGTTGTTAGAAATGCCTCCTAATTTCTTTGGGAGCTTTTAGGGAGCTAGAGAGATCTGATAAGCACCTCCTCTTACACCAGCACTCAAGCCTTCCTGCTCTGGGCTACCCACAACCCCCTGGTGCCTGTCTAAATCAACATCATTTAATGAACATAAACTCACAACTACTGAACACACACTCCAGTGTATCTCGCAGCTTGTAAGTAAGGCTCTGTAAGTGTTCTGCCTTACACTGAAAAAGCCTTTGATCTTCCAATACCTCGATGATAAATATTAGTAGTGATGGTAATCTGATCAAGCCTAGTGTTTTGGCTGTGTAGAAGTTAGTTATTTTCATTGCATTCATGAATAAATGAGGTTGACAGGCTGACTCGTAGTGCATGTGGGTGGGTAACAACTGTGCGGGACAGGAGGAGGCCTATGACAGACGGATGATGTTCAGTATAAATTCGTTGGAAGCCCAGGGCAGCTGCTCTTCTCTGAGTGTCTGGCGGTCAGGGCTGACGGCGAGAGCCTTAAATCTTCCCTGGCGTCAGGAATCTGTGATTATTCTTTACCTCTGGCCAGCCACAGAAAACACATGGAGCGGTCACACATGCAGGACAGGATCAGTAAAGTCACAAAGAATATCATACTGTCACCACCGGGTAGAAATGTGACGGTGACGGTGGCCCCCGACCCTGGTGAATGCCTTGCATTAAGCCTGGGAAGAAAACACTTCAATTTGCTCAACTTGCCATTTGCTCAACGTACCGCAAGGCAAACATTTAGACTATATTAGCCCACACAGCTACAAGAATGAGTTGTTGTCCCCACTCTGCCCTACACTGCAGTCAGTGACAAAAACATGGATGGACAAAGTCACACAATGTCATACTGGAGCCAATTCAGTAGCAAGTAAATAAGTACATCTCCTTTTGGGGAGGATTGTCTCCGACTTCAGAATAGCCTTTTGTCCTTCAGCACATCCTGTCACCTGTTGTAATACATCCTGGTAGGCATCTCAATGCAGGTTGGTGTGAAATGTTGTCATGAATCTTGCCCTGGAGGCAGCTCTGTAAAGTGGTCACTAGCTGGCACAGCCACAAAGTCATCAAATCAGATTTTGAACCCAACCTTAACCCTAACCTTAACCACACTGCTAACCCAATGCTTAACCATAACCTTAATCTTTGTTTTCATGATTTTTTACAATATAACCAATTTTGACATTGCGGCTGGCCCATCTAGCAGAAATCGCCCAGTTCTGCCTCCAGGGGAAGATTCATGACAATAAACGTCAACTTGCAATCTCAACACTGGAATAAGAGGGTCTCTACAGCAGGGGTCACTGTTGAACTAGAGCATTCCTTCTTGACTCCTCTCTCTCTGAGAAAATCTACCATAAACGAGGTTGGGAGAAGAAACATGATTTAATATCTGGGTCATCTGAAATAATCTAATCTCGGCAAAGAAAATATTTATTGACCAGCAGTGAGCGACATGCACTGCTGCGAGCTGTTATAAGTCAGAACTCAGGGATGAATTATAGAGTTGTGGTGGGAAGCATCCTCAAAACAGATAAGATGGTGAAGGGGGCGAGGTGTCACCCCTGTCATAGCCCACATCACCTCTTCAAAAGACCTGTGGGAGGAAAGTGGGAAGCAGAAGAGAAAATCAGGCCTGAGTCTCATTAATTAGAGAGGATCCGAAGAAGAAGAGGGAATTTTTAAAGAATAGGTTTGATGTTAGTCTGATTTTTGCTTCATGCAAAGTAGGAGAGTGAGAGTGTCTTATCTCTGTCTGATAGTTCTCTTAATCGTTTCTCCCTCCAATAAGCTCATTATTAATGGCTAAACACACACCACTATGCTTAGTTTCCTTTCAGTTGATCATGTCACTGGTTAAGTGCCTCAGCAAGGTACTAGACAAACACACACCTGTGTAAAGTATAGCACAATTAAACAATAATGGTACTGAACGGGAAGCATAGAAATAGAGCACATATAACAGATCTATCGCTTCTTAGGCTTTTAAGTAGAATGATAGATCTATAACTCACATTTCTATGTGAATTTGGTCTGGTCGCCCAACAAATGACATATTGCCACTTTAATCCATTTTACTGTGATCATGAATGTCAGAGAGCTTCATACCTGTCAAAACCATGAGCCTGTTCAACTGTTGCCAAAGAAAAACAGCCATACTTTTATTGTGAAACATGCGCATCATAGTCTCACACATTTTGAAGGATCAAGTTGTCTTGTCATTTGTTCAGTGCTCTGTCTGTTATTCATTCTAGGACTAGGTGGTGGAGAGAAGAAACATGGGCCTACCACCAGTAATATTAATGTCTACTTGTTTCTAAATATGATACTATATAGTTAGGGCCCTATGTTTTGGATAATCATGTCACACGAACTGTATTTTTTCATCAAACTGCGCCCTTTTCTTTTGGTATCAGATGGTCCAGAACCAAATCTCCAGCACCATCCTCCAGCACCATTCTCCAGCACCATCCTCCAGCACCATCCTCAGACAATTCCTTTCATTGTTGGTGTAATTCTCCTTTTTGGAAAAGGCTTTAAATAAAGGTTAAAATCTAGGCCCTGTGTTTTGGACATGATAGTCCAAAACACAGGGCCCTAGATATAGTGTATGACAGTGATGTAATAGTGTACTGTGGGCCTAGAGAGTGGATCACAGGGAGAAAATAGACCAATGGAAGCCTTTAGGCAGGCTGGGCTGTATGAGAGGAACACAGAGAGGAGGACTCTGGGAGACCTGACTGACATTCACCAGCAGCCAGACTGATGCCGGCTCAGCTCAGTCCATGGACTGTAAGTGAGAGATCTGCCTTTGAACCAGACCCAGACAATGAGCACTACTGCCTGCAAGGTCCTATGAGCCGCCCCCCTAACCTCTCAACCTCCTTCCTTTTCAGCCCTCAGTAGACCTGTGTTCAAATAGTCAATCAAATATTTCAAATACTTTAGCTGTACTTGTTCGAACTTGCCTGACGCATTGGACCCACTTGTATAGTCCCAAACGTGCAAACTCCGTCCATCTGGAACTCCAGAAAGGTTCAAGCAAAACGCTCAAATATTATGTGAACCCAGTTCTAGGCCTGTTGTGTTTCCTCCTTTCTCAGCCGGTCCCGCCTTCCCTCTCATAGTGTGGGCTCGCTGACAATGCCAGCCGATGCTGTCACCGCCCCGGGCTCGGCACTAACTAACGACCTCACAACAAGGACGCCCTTTGGATCATTCCCTGTCACCGTTGGTGAAGTGCTTTAATTCCTTGCCCTCTCTGTCTCTGCCACTGCACCACACGGCCCTGAACGGCATGATTAAAGACTGTCATCTGCCACTGCACCACACGGCCCTCAACGGCATGATTCAAGACTGTCATCTGCCTGTGCCTCATCACAGGGTTATGCCAGGTCGAGATGAAACACCCACAGCCAACAGCTAAAGGTGGTTGCTGTAACAGGGCTAATCCTCCCATGTCTTTAGAATTACATCTGATAGAGGCAATGGGGAAATGTCAGGGTTAGAAGTTGCAGGCTTTACCTATGAGTCATGGATCACAGAGCGCCACAGAGAGATCCTATGTTGAAACTGTAATAAGTTTAACCTACATGCATTCTTCTAAAGGCCAAAAAAGAGGTTGCTATGCTTCAGATATGACTTTTGACACTGTTCATGTAGCGTTGTTTTAATTCATCTTCAGCAGCAGCTTTGGGTGGTAATAATATCAGTGAAAGGAGTATGGTTGGTGAGATGTCAGAAGAGCAGAAAGGTGTCACAGTTCGATCTGTCTACGTGTTTGTCAAACATGCTTTGTGACATGATGTTAAAGCCAGTTCCGGTTAAGTCCATCAAACCGTCGGCGTGGCGTTGACTGTGCAATAATGACAACGTTCGGCGTTGATGGATGAGGAGCCCTGGGACATCAGTCCATGACAGATTACACCGTATGACTGGAACTTTCCCTCTCATCACACCATAGAATCAGCAGAGGACTACACTAGATACAGCAGTGGGAGGCTCTGTTTTCAGATGACCTGACCCGTGTGTGTAACTAAGAGTGGTTAAAAGCCTGGAGTGTTGGGAGAAGGAAGGGGGACTTATCTCTGAGCCGATAGGGAGGAGACACTTGTCCTCATTTATGTCCTGAAGCAGTGTGTGCTTCTCACTGGGACTCTCCAGAGTGACTGCCACTCGCTATTGCTACGCTGTGATTCCGCCTCAATCACTCGCTGTAAAAGCCCTAAATATATCCTCCAGTCACCACTAGCACAGCGCTGGGGAATGAGGGAAGAGGAGAAGGGGGGGTGGAGGGAGGGAGGTCATCTGCCGTTCATTGTTTTAAAGAGGATCAGCTTGTCAGAGCTGGTAGACTGATTTAATGTCCTTGCCATACAACAAGTAGTGGTGTTTCTCATTCACACACTGAATACTGTGAGACAACTAAAAAATACATGGTAGTGTGGCAAGGGACTCCAATGAAGGAACAAAAGAGTTTATGAAGACCAGAGCTTCGTATATGAAGCAGTCTCCAGTACATAATGTGGAACTCCTCAATGAGTTCCCTTTTAGAGTCTGTGGAAATCAATCAAAACAGTGTTCTACTAGCTAGTTCCCCCATTGAAAGGTATGAATAATACCTTATCTGAGAGCATTGTGAGGCGGTGGTGTATCGACTGATTCATTGGTGAACTGAACATGCAGCTCAGTTTTTCAGGCCTCTTCCATTTCCCCCTCAGTAAACAGTAATACACTCATTGTGACATGTCCTTGACGCATTTCAAACACAAGGACTGGCTAATTGTCAACATGGCGAGAGATTTGAATCTCCTTCTCCTTCTCTTTCGCAGCCATTCTGTGCCCGAGGAAAACCAGAGGATGCGGCAGCTGTATCGGTTCGGCCACCCTACTTCTCTTGGCATATTCAATTCCTTAAGGCGCGCATAAGAGAGAGAAAACCCTTTATTAGGCAGCTAGCTAGGTCGAACAGATGGCGGCGCAAAAGAACACGTCAAATAAAGCAAACGCAGGATCGCAGAAGGCCCGTTTATTATCTCCTTGCCCTGCCGACGGCCTGGAACAAACAGGCCCCGTTCAATTAATCCACCGCTTTTTATATCGAGAGATGGAAACTCAAGCTGCCAAATCACCGTCAACAAGACTTACACACTTCATTGCGGCGACAATGATCATCACTTTAAGGGATAGCACAAAGCGGCCATTGTCCTCTCCAATCACAACTCTCTCTGTATGCTGTGTAGCAACACAATTGGAGCCATTAGCCTACATTGCTTTATTCCTGGACCAACTTTAATTGCCTTGAAATTACCCCTGTCATAATCATTACATCACGTAGCAGCGTAGCATACAGAGGTCCTGCAGGCAGCATCACCGTTAGAGCCAATTGGCAGCTCCCATCTGGAGCAGTGCATTATGGAAGAGTGGACAGTTCCCACAGCAGTCCTTCACAGCTCCAAAGCCCATTGTGCCAACTCCCATACCAGTATCACACCTGCTGTCCCTCCTACTGTGAACCACTCAGTCGACGAAACAGAGCGATGGGTATGTGCTTAAAAAGTTCCTGAAGATACTGCAAGGGCTATAATGTTTTCACATTCTGATATGGCTAATGGACAATCTTTCACACTTAAACATTAGCATACATGATTATCTATCCTACTCTGCCTTTCTAAGGTCTTTAAACGCCAAGTTAACAAACAGATTACCGGGCCATTTCGAATCCCACCGTACCTTCTCCGCTATGCAATCTGGTTTCAGAGCTGGTCATGGGTGCACCACAGCCACGCTCAAGGTCCTAAACGATATTATAACCGCCATCGATAAGAGACATTACTGTGCAGCCGTATTCATCGACTTGGCCAACGCTTTTGACTCTGCCAATCACCACATTCTTATCGGAAGACTCAACAGCCTTGGTTTCTCAAAAGATTGCCTCGCCTGGTTCACCAACTGATTCTCTGATAGAGTTCAGTGTGTCAAATCGGAGGGCCTGTTGTCCGGACCTCTGGCAGTCTCTATGGGGGTGCCACAGGGTTCAATTCTCGGGCCGACTCTCTTCTCTGTATACATCAATGATGTCGCTCTTGCTGCTGGTGATTCTCTGATCCACCTCTATGCAGACGACACCATTCTGTATACATCTGGCCCTTCTTTGAACACTGTGTTAACTAACCTCCAGAGGAGCTTCAATGCCATACTACTCTCCTTCCATGGTCTCCAACTGCTCTTAAATGCAAGTAAAACTAAATGCATGCTCTTCAACCGATCGCTGCCTGCACCTGCCCATCTGTCCAGCATCACTACTCTGGACGGTTCTGACTTAGAATACGTGGACAACTACAAATACCTGGGTGTCTGGTTAGACTGTAAACTCTCCTTCCAGACCCACATTAAGCATCTCCAATAGAAAATTCAATCTAGAATCGGCTTCCTATTTCGCAACAAAGCATCCTTCACTCATGCTGCCAAACATACCCTCGTAAAACTGACCATCCTTCCGATCCTCGACTTCGGCGATGTCATTTACAAAATAGCCTCCAACACTCTACTCAACAAATTGGATGCAGTCTATCACAGTGCCATCCGTTTTGTCACCAAAGCCCCATATACTACCCACCACTGCGACCTGTACGCTCTCGTTGGCTGGCCCTCGCTTCATACTCGTCGCCAAACCCACTGGCTTCAGGTCATCTACAAGTCTCTGCTAGGTAAAGCCCCACCTTATCTCAGCTCACTGGTCACTATAGCAGCACCCACCCAAAGCATGCGCTCCAGCAGGTATATCTCACTGGTCACCCCAAAAGCCAATTCTTCCTTTGGCCGCCTTTCCTTCCAGTTCTCTGCTGCCAGTGACTGGAACGAACTGCAAAAATCACTGAAGCTGGAGACTCATATCTCCCTCACTAGCTTTAAGCCCCAGCTGTCAGAGCAGCTCACAGATCACTGCACCTGTACGTAGTCCATCTGTAAATAGCCCATCCAACTACCTCATCCCCATACTGTATTTATTTATTTATCTTGCTCCTTTGCACCCCAATATCTCTACTTGCACATTCATATATATATATATTTTTTTTCTTCTGCACATCTACCATTCCAGTGTATAATTGCTATATTTTAATTACTTCACCACCATAGCTTATTTATTGCCTTACCTCCCTTATCCTACCTCATTTGCACATACTGTATATAGACTTTTTCTACTGTTTTATTGATTGTATGTTTGTTAATTCTATGTGTAACGCTGTGTTGTTGTATGTGTCGAACTGCTTTGCTTTATCTTTGTCACGGCCGTCGAAAGAACTGGACCAAAGCACAGCGTGGTGAGCGTACATATTCCTTTTATTAAGATGACGCCGACATAAACAATACAAAAACGACCGTGAAGCTTAAGGGCAATAGTGCCACAAGCAAAGACAACTTCCCACACAGAAAGGAGGGAAAAGGACTACCTAAGTATGGTTCCCAATCAGAGACAACGATAGACAGCTGTCCCTGATTGAGAACAATACCCGGCCAAAACTAAGAAATACAAAAACATAGAAAATAGAACATAGAATGCCCACCCAAATCACACCCTGACCAAACCCAAAATAGAGACATAAAAAGCTCTCTAAGGTCAGGGCGTGACAATCTTGGCCAGGTCGCAGTTGCAAATGAGAACTTGTTCTCAACTAGCCTACCTGGTTAAATAAAGGTGAAATAAAAAAATACAAAATAAATCCACCAGTCCTGGATGTGCCATACCAGAGCACACCCTGACTCAGTTTAATCACAGTCTGTTATTCTAGTCCCATTCATCTCACCCCTTGTGTAGACGATGGCCTGAACTCCTCCCCAGCATCAGTATTCTGCCACCCTCTGAGAATTCCTCTCCTTGGTCAAACACTTCTTCCACGGAATTCCAGCCTTCAAAATACTCCTCTTTTTCAGTTTGACCGGAGTCAGTGGTACTCCCACCTCTGGAATGCAGAGGGCCGCTTCTCTGGTTGCTTGGGAGGAGTCTATATCCACTGGCCATTGTTTCCATCACTTATCAAGGATACCAAAAGTGACTCTTAGAAAACATAATTATAATGGTGTTAGAGAAAGCTGTAGAAATCAAATCTCTATCTAAATGAATGTTTCTGTGCTACAAGGCATATTCAACTACCGAGTAAAAAGAACTAAAAGACCCTCCATAGGAAGGACTTGATAATTATGACATAATAATTGGGATATTCTGAATGAAGACGGAGTGGCATACTGCGTTGGCCTACTTATCATCAGAGAGATTGAGCCGCTTTGAGGGAGAAAGTTGAAAGAGGATTGCCCACAGAGTTGAAGATACTACACTGCTTATAGAACTAAAAACTGTATGTCTCCTGGGAGAAGGTGGTTCCTAAATGAAATACTTACGTTCCTGTTTGAAGATGGATTATACTGGGAGAAATAATAACTTTTAAACTAATTTGGCTCCCTTTTAGATTAATTTTAGAGGAATGGGAATATTGCTTCACTTGAAGGAAATCTCATTGGAAATCTGGGCAAAAAAGAGCAATAAATATTTAATTGTCTTTTGATTGTCAGGATGTAGGGAGACAGGAAGATATGACTGCACTTTTGGGCAAATCTATTTAAGTATACTAGACCACAGCATTTTAATTGTGCTCTTCTCTCTGTGTCTATTGAAGAGCATGTTGTCTTACTGAGCAGGGACATGAGGCTCTGTGGCCACTACAGGCCATGTACACCATCATCGGATTATCTCCTAATTCATCCAGATGTACACAGATTACACTTCGATCCACTTTCCTGTCATATTCACTCTAATCTACAATGGCCGTGGGATAGTCCTGTATAATCTGCATTATTTAATTACAGTTAATCTGTTCTCATTTGGAGAGAAATAGAAACCGAGGGTGGCAGCAGTCTCACTTAAAGGCTTCAGATTGTCTTTCATTTGTCTTTTCCCTGCATCAATGCTCAGGGTAAACAAAGGAATTCATGTATTCAAGAAAAAGAGTATCACAGAGACCCTAAATGATGATGATACACTTCCAGTGCCGGTGCATCAGATTCCAGTGCAGATTCCAGTGCATGGATTCAGATTTTGATATCTGAATCCAGTATGTAAATGTATATAAATGTGTTCTGTCTTGCCAGATATCAACCCTAGCATATACAGTAACATTCAGGCCAAGGTGTGCTGTGAAGTGAGGGTTATGTGTGGTTATGTGGCAGGAACTTGTAGGCTAGCATCCTGGACTGCAATCAGAGACTGTTTGCATAAGAGTCGCCTGACCATAATGCATGTTGAACTAGGGGAAACAAATCAAAGTAAACAAGTGAATAAAACTTTTACAAGCCAAAAACCTAAATAAACAGAGTGGAGCCTAGGGAAAAATCTGCAACAACAGTATTGAATATTGTATAAAACAAACGTTGTACTGTACGGTAGCTGTGTAGCCTACCCTTTAAATTGTAATATCAACTAAAAGGCCTCCACTCATTCAAACATTTATGGCCATACTAGAGGACTAGTCCCATGTGATTAGTTGACATACAGTAGGAGTGTCTGGCAGGAGGACCATTGTGCCACAATAAGTGTTTGCAATTACATTTTGTTTTATTCAAGTGCAAATAAATAGGTATTTACATAACAACTAAGTTAGTGTCATTGCAGTGCAGGTCAATGTTGTTACAGCATACAATTTCAACTGTTCAACTTGTTAAACGTATACCAATGTAATTACCATGAAATACATACATATTGTGGAACTGAATAGCCTACAGTGATTTTTGGTTGTAGATATTATCGTGAATACACAAGTAGGCTATATGTAAGTGTAGCAGCATAAAATAGGTTTCAAAATCGAACACGAGAACAATGGGCATACAGAAAATATCTGTTTTTATTTTTTAAATGCCACCTTCACTATAGGCAACTCTGCATCCTACAACTGTGGAATTTCGACAACAAAGTATCCATGTCTATAAGAACTCGGAAAATGTGTCTGTGAAAGATGGAGGCGAGGCAGCTGCTTTCTGCTTCTCCCCAGTTCAGGCTGATCTGATGCGTGTGGCTATGCCAGTGGAAAATACCGTTAATTTCTCTCCTTCATTTTTTCCTTTCTGCGGGATGCTTCGGATTCGGGAGCCTTGCCTTCTCTCCTCCTACAGACATCACATCCGGGTCAGTTGGCTGCAACTGTGTGTATAGCGAGCTCAGTACAGCAACGCAGGCTGAGACAGCTGCTGTGTATCCTGTGCTGACATGGATACTACCACTGGCGTTTGTTGAAACTGTTCACCATAACATCAATCTGGGAAGCTAAAACCAGGGACGCCCGCGGACAGGACCGATCATTTATTGCATGGGTGCCCTCAAGGGATAGCCACTATTCAGCCATGTCCAAAAGCCTGAAGAAGAAAAACCACTGGACCAACAAAGTCTATGAGAGTGTCCTTTGCAGGAATAAGGAAGGGGAGCTTGGGTTCGAGTTGAAGGGAGGCGCGGAGAATGGACAGTTCCCTTATCTTGGGGAGGTTAGGCAAGGCAATGTGGCCTGCCAGAGCGGCAGACTGTCCCAAGATGAACTACTCCTTGAGGTCAATGAAACGCCAGTGGCCGGACTAACCATCAGGGACGTCCATGCAGTGGTCAGACACAGCAAAGACCCTGTCCGCCTTAAGTGTGTCAAACAAGGTGAGTGAACTGTTTGCGCGACTCTGTTATGCACTCTTTTGTCAGCTGTTGATACAAAAAATGCTTTGACACGTATTTCTATTGTTCCCCCCAAAAATATTCAAATAATGAATCTTTTAAGTTGAAAGAAGACGCGGCTAGGGAGCGCAAACTTTTCTTTTTGCTTCCTGATCTATTTTGTTCAAAGGGCGGACGTGCAACAAAGTTACATTCAAATGATGGTTATTTTGTAGCACAGCTCCTTGAATTTCTCTATTATACAGTTCATGTTGCTAAGTAGCAGAATTGGTGTCATGACTGGAATGGGGGTGTGTTATGTTTGAGGAGGTGTAATCGGATTCAGTTTGCATATCCCGGAGGCCGTCGGCAGCTATCGATGATCTTGTAAAATATGCTGTACATTTTTAATGGTTTGAACATTTTCTGCATTGAGTCATGTTTTGGAATTTATGTCGTTGGCCCGGCTGTCAGACAGGGTGGAATGTTACTCTGGAATGTTATTGTCAGGCGTGTGGGTGTGGCATTTTGCTTAATGATTTAGTAATGTGAGTTCTGATGTTGGCACATTTAAATGTTATAATTTATTTTCAGGGACATATTCTACTACATAAGTATCACATTTCTTGAATTAATTTAGCGAAAAAAGGTACTGAAGTTTGAGAAATAAGTCACCCATGCCATGGGCAAATTTTTGTAATTTTTATGGATACAGTATTCAGTTATGCCTTCCGGGAGTAATTGCTTCACGTGCTGATTGGGTTACATTAGATGCCCATGTGCCCATGCAGGCTCGCGCCTGAAGTCAGAAGAAGGCTTCAAGGTTTGGAAACATAGTGACATGAAATATGTATCCCTTATTGTTCAACTCTAGATGGTTTGTTTGGAGTTACAATGTGTAGACTACTCGTCCATGTATTATTTGTAAACCATATCAGGAGACAAGGCTATTGAACAATAACATTCATTGATTAGACTTGTATTGTTTTGGGCACCTTAAGGTCAACAGTCTTCTGGAAGGGACTCTTATAGAAAACATACATGCTCAGTATGCATGGAGAATATAGCCTATGGGAGTTCCTTTGTGGGGGAAACTGGACTCATTATGGTTGTAGTGAAGGTGACAGCTATGAACCGTTGTTTGTGATCAAATGTTTTTTTATTTAATAATACTTTTCAACAAACATGAAGACATACAAAATGAAGTTTCACCTCCCACCCCATCCCACCCCACCCGAGAACCTAAGGGATCAAATGAAATGAACATACATGGATCAAAAAAGAAACAAAATAAGCTCAAAGCAACACAAAGTGTTTCAGCTGCAAGACGCTGTTGGTTCAAAGTGTCTTCTTTAGCTCCATGAATGTGAGCAGTAGACAGCTCTATATAAATAACATGCTGCTATGAACCTTTCAACTGCATAGGCTATGGGGTTTTACTGAATATAGGCCTACTTTCTGATTGTGGGCAGCTTTAAACACACACAGTAGTTATGATAGAGAGCCTATAGATTTATAACACTTGCAGGAAAACCTATATTTCCATTGTACATAGTGACTATCCTATGCCCTTCCCTACAGATTTCTTTCATCTCCTCTGAGATAATAACATGGCATGTTTTGCATTTCAGGCTGGGTGAGAGATCTGTCATCTATCCTCTTTGGGGTAAAAAAATAAGCAAAACCCTGTAAGGAGCTTTGGATCAATGTCTTTGGCTGTGTGCTTTGTGTGATTGGGAGGCCGTTCCACGTCATACCCAGGGGATTTACTCAAATGAAAGATATATGAACCTAATTTTCACACTTCCTCTGTTAGACACGTCCCCATCGGATTTCTCAAGCTGTGGAAGTTTTGTCATGGCTTTGTTTGGATCACTTGAATTACTCTCTCTTGATATAGTTGTTTATCAAGCAGGTCTTGCTTGTGCCAAAGTTTTTATCTTTTAATTACAGATGTGGACATACTTTGATTGGACAGTAATATGCTCCTTTTTAAATTATCACATACTAATGAGTTTGATTCAATTGCTTTTGTATCTTTCAGTGAAGATGATTCAGATGGCTCAGATCTGTTCCATTTAGAAGCTCTTTGTATCTTTCAGTGAAGATGATTCAGATGGCTCAAATCTGTTCCATTTAGAAGCTCTTGGTATCTTTCAGTGAAGATGATTCAGATGGCTCAGATCTGTTCCATTTAGAAGCTTTTGGTATCTTTCAGTGAAGATGATTCAAATGGCTCAGATCTGTTCCATTTAGATGCTCTTTGTATCTTTCCAGTCCAAAGAGCTTTGGTATGCCAAAGAGACGGTGCGTGTCAGGTCTGATATGACATGATATGGAGATTCCCCATGCAGATTGGCAGGGTAGACAGTTTATCCCGACTGCTACTGTCTTGCCCATTCAGAATAGATTACACAGTAATATATACAGCACAGTGGCACAAGTCGGATAGTGACCTTGAATGTTTTGATGCCACATGCCAGTCCTCTTATCAAGAGAACTGGGGACACCGCTGAACGTAGCCAAAGTGCTCATCATTCTCAGCCATGACAGGGTTATAAGCAAAGATACATTTCTCCTAGTCCTATTTTAGCACAATAAACCAATGGCTTGCCTGTCCTAGATAGCTCAAGGAAGCCAAAGTGTCACTCTTCCTCTTCTTCCAGTGGAAGGGCAGTATCGCTGACAAGTTTACACGCTTGGTTAACCTCCAATGGTTGCTCAGGGTGTTTTAAATAATAGATCTCATGTTGAACGGTGTGATGCTTCAATAAGGTCATAACTCGAACACATCCTCCCCCTCAGACTATTGCTTGACACATTCCTTCCTCCTTCATTGTGGTCTTTGATGCCATTAAATAGTTCTAGATCCCAGTTTAATGGGTTTACAGCCCTGCATCTCTGTTTTGCAGTTATGTGATTGGCCGTGCTGGAGCGCTCAACTTTAACCCTTGTGTGGTGTTCATGTTTTTGTTATTCACCCAATGTTCGCGGGTCTGATGGACTCTGGCTATTCTGGTTGGAGCCAGTTTGCGCTGTTCTGTGAAGGGAGTAGTACACAGTGTTGTACGAGATCTTCAGTTTCTTGGCAATTTCTCGCATGGAATAGCCTTCACTTCTCAGAACAAGAATAGACTAACAAGTTGCAGAAGAAAGTTCTATGTTTCTGGCCATTTTGAGCCTGTAATCAAACCCACAAATGCTGATGCTCCAGATACTCAACTAGTCTAAAGAAGACCAGTTTTATTGCTGCTTTAATCAGCACAACAGTTTTCAGCTTTGCTAACATAAATGCAAAAGGATTAGCTAACACAATGTGCCATTGGAACACAGGAGTGATGGTTGTTGATAATGGGTCTCTGTATGCCTATGTAGATATTCCATAAAAACATCTGCTGTTTCCAGCTACAATAGTCATTTACAACATTAACAATGTCTACACTGTAGTTGTGATCAATTTGGTGTTACTTTGTGCTTTTCTTCAAAAAACAAGGACATTTCTCCGTGACCCCAAACCTTTGAACGGTAGTGTAGTTACAGCAGGCCAAGGTAGGAGAGTCAGGCACACACACACAACATCATCACTCACACTTACTTCCGGTATTGGAGTTGTTCGTTTTTTGGGTCGGGCGGATGGGGCACCATCCTCCTCCTCACGATGGCTGCAGAAGCTGGGGTCCTTGGGATATGTTGCCTCCTCTGGATTTGAGGTCTTACCAATGTCTTGCACAGCTCCTCGAGAATGAACCGTCTCCTCTGGAGCTTCCCTCTGTTCCAATCTGGGTTCAACACCATCCAGTTGACAAATGCGCTATATGCCGAGATGTCCAAGTTGTTGAAGAATATCACAAGTGGCCAGCGTAGGGTTCTTCTTTTGCAGCTGTAGCCAGTCACCAGCTTGTCTAAATTGTCCACCCTTCCTTTTGTGGCATTGTCATCCATTACGATTTCTTGTTTTTGATGTTCCTGGCCACAGATTCTTCCATTCCTATGCAGCGTACTCATGAGTACCACATTTTTGCCTTTCTTTGGCACGTAAGACACTAGGGACATGTCGGCTGTGAACACGAACCTCGAGGAATGGATATGCCTGTTCCGTGTATTCAACAGCTGAGGTGGGAGCTCTGGCTTGTTTTTCGTACTGTTCCAACCATCGTCAGCTTCCTCTTGAGGAGCTCCTGTCCCAGCTTGAGCGAAGTAAAAAAAAGTGACGTTGTGGCCACGGAGTCCCTGTGTCACGTCCAGGACAACCCACACCCCTTGGTTCTTCTCAGGGGCTTCTCCATCTGGCTTCCCTGTATGCACTTGCATATTCCACGCATATGATGAAGCAGCATCACAGGCAGCCCAGATCTTGATTCCATATTTTGCAGGTTTAAACAGTAGGTACTGCCTGAAGGGGCAGCGGCCCCTAAATGGCATAAGCTGCTCATCAACAGTAACGTTGGGCCCAGGGTTGTAAAACAGGGGAAGGCGGTCCACTCACTTGTCCCACACTGACCTGATTACAGCTAACGTGTCTCTCTGCCAACAAGCTGGTCTGGTGTCTCGGTTATCGAAGCAGATAATCCTGGAAATAATGTGGAAGTTTTCCAGACACATTGTTCCACACACACACACACACACATACACACATACACACACACACACACACACACACACACACTGCAACTAAATGTGAGAATCGGAGGTCTTCATTGGTCCTCTAGGAGAGGGTTAGATGAGATTGCCAGCAGCAATCAACTCTGTGCTCAGGATGTATTTAGAATATCTCAACCACAGCTGATTGGGACATTACCCAAGATAGGACCCAACATAGGACAGTTACACCCTGAAATTGAATGGATAGACTCAGACAACTGCGGTCTAATGAATCTTCACCATGCGAAGGACACAAAAGAGGTATGACTGGCAGGCAGCAGAACCAGCTCTGTTTTCTGGTATAGCCTCAGTCAGTGGACTGACACTAGCGGTGTACTCCTATGTAAAGGTGATTGTGTGTTTGTCACTAAACCCATCAACTCCTGCTCTGTATTCTGGTATAGCCTCAGTCAGTGGACTGACACTAGCGGTGTACTCTTATGTAAAGGTGATTGTGTGTTTGTCACTAAACCCATCAACTCCTGCTCTGTATTCTGGTATAGCCTCAGTCAGTGGACTGACACTAGCGGTGTACTCTTATGTAAAGGTGATTGTGTGTTTGTCACTAAACCCATCAACTCCTGCTCTGTTTTCCAGAGGCTAAGCTATGGTTCTGCAAACCAGTCTGCTTTCCCTCACAGCCAGGCTCTGCTTCTCAGCCAGTCTTAGTCAGAGCGTGGGTACGGAAGTGGGACTGTATGGCACCATAGTGAGACACCAGTTTCTCGTGACAGACGAAACATTGAGTAGCTGGCCAGGCCAGCTTGAACATGAGATTTGGTTCTGAGACTAGTGAGACTGGCTGAGTGCCCAAGATGCAGACTTGGCCTCCCAGAGAGGTGGTGGCGCAGGTACGAGGAGCCATTTCCAGGTCAGCTCGAGGCGTTAGTGGTCCTCATCCATGGCCCACTAGGCACCCTGGCTAGAAAAATGAGTTAAGTCTGAGTGGCATGGGCTCTAGACTCTGTGGACTCCTGGAGCGTTGGTACTCTGCACAGCAACAGGCAACCATGTCCATGACTACCCTCCGAGCAAAGAGAAGGCATCTATAAACTTTGCTGGCTTCATTTTAAAACCACTCTGTCTTTTTCTCCTCGAGCGCGCCAACCAGTCAAGAGCATGCTATCTGAAGGAGAGAGGAGGATAGGGAGGAGGGCCTGACTCAGCAACACCCTCTCCAGCATGCGCACCCCACACAGGGGGGTACATTTTTCCCTCACTAGTAACAACATACACAGACAGGAAAGCACAGCCTGTCTGAGCTCTAGGACGTTGAATTGTGTTGCAGCTCAGCCTGTCTGTTAAGCACTCATATGTTGCACAGTTGGTCAGAATTACTGGTATAATCACTTTGGATACAGTTGAAGTCGGAAGTTTACATACACTTAGGTTGGAGTCATTAAAACTCATTTTTAAACCACTCCACAAATGTCTTGTTAACAAACTATATTTTTGGCAAGTCGGTTGGGACATCTACTTTGTGCATGACACAAGTAATTTTTCCAACAATTGTTTACAGACAGATTATTTCACTTATAATTCACTGTATCACAATTCCTGTGGGTCAGAAGTTAACATACACTAAGTTGACTGAGCCTTTAAACAGCTTGGAAAATTCCAGAAAATTATGTCATGGCTTTAGAGGCTTCTGATAGGCTAATTGACATAATTTGAGTCAATTGGTGGTGTACCTGTGCATGTATTTCAAGGCCTACCTTCAAACTCAGTGCCTCTTTGCTTGACATCATGGGAAAATCAAAAGAAACCAGCCAAAATCTCAGAAAACAAATTATAGACCTCCACAAGTCTGGTTCATCCTTGGGAGCAATTTCCAAACGCCTGAAGGTACCACGTTCATCTGTACAAACGATAGTACGCAAGTGTAAACACCATGGGACCACGCAACTGTCATACCGCTCAGGAAGGAGACGCGTTCTGTCTCCTAGAGATGAATGTACTTTGGTGCGAAAAGTACACATCAATCCCAGAACAACAGCAAAGGACCTTGTGAAGATGCTGGAGGAAACCGGTACAAAAGTATCTATATCCACAGTAAAACGAGTCCTATATTGACATAACCTGAAAGGCCGCTCAGCAAAGAAGAAGCCACCACTCCAAAACCGCCATAAAAAATGCCAGACTACAGTTTGCAACTGCACATGGGGACAAAGATTGTACTTTTCTGGTCTGATGAAACAAAAACAGAACTGTTTGGCCATAATGACCATCGTTATGTTTGGAGGAAAAAGGGGGAGGCTTGCAAGCCGAAGTACACCATCCCAACCGTGAAGCACGGGGGTGGCAGCATCATGTTGTAGGGGTGCTTTGCTGCAGGAGGGACTGGTGCACTTCACAAAATAGATGGCATTATGTGGATATATTGAAGCAACATCTCAAGACATCAGTCAGGAAGTTAAAGCTTGGTCACGAATGGGTCTTCCAAATAGACAATGACCCCAAGCATACTTCCAAAGTTGTGTCAAAGTGGCTTAAGGACAACAAAGTCAAGGTATTGGAGTGGCCATCACAAAGACCTGACCTCAATCCTATAGAAACTTTGTAAGCAGAACTGAAAAAGCATGTGCGAGCAAGGAACCCTACAAACCTGACTCAGTTACACCAGCTCTGTCAGGAGGAATGGGCCAAAATTCACCCAACTTATTGTGGGAAGTTTGTGGAAGGCTACCCAAAATGTTTGACCCAAGTTAAACAATTTAAAGGCAATGCTACCAAGTACTAATACTAACAGGCCCCCATTAACATCGACGGGGTGTAGTGGAGCGCTGTCGAGAGTTTCAAGTTACGTGGTGTCCACATCACCAACAAACTATCATGGTCCAAACATACCAAGACAGTCGTGAAGAGGGCACCACAAAACCTTTTCCCCCTCAGGAGACTGAAAAGATTTGGCATGGGTCCCTAGATCCTCAAAAGGTTCTACAGCTGCACCATCGAGAGCGTTCTGACCGGTTGCATCACCATCTGGTATGGCAACTGCTCGTCATCTGTCCGTAAGGCGATACAGAGGGTAGTGCGTACAGCCCAGTACATCACTGGGGCCAAGCTTCCTGCCATCCAGGACTTATACAATAGTCAGTGTCAGAGGAAGGCTCATAGAATTGTCAGAGACTCCAGTCACCCAAGTTATAGACTGTTTTCCTTGCTACCGCACAGCAAGCAGTACCGGAGTGCCAAGTCTAGGACCAAAATGCTCCTCAACAGCTTCTACCCCCAAGCAATAAGACTGCTGAACAATTTTAAAAAAAACACTGGACAATTTACATTTACCCCCCCTCCATTTGTTTTGTACACTGCTGCTACTTGCTGTTTATTATCTATGCATAGTCACTTCACCCCCACCTACATGTACAGATTACCTCAACTAGCCTGTACCCCTGCACACTGACTCGGTACCGGAGTCCCCTGAATATAGCCTCTTTGTTCTTATTGTGTTACTTTTTATTATTACTTTTTATTTTAGCCTACTTGGTAAATATTTTCTTAACTCTTCTTGAACTGCACTGTTGGTTAAGGGCTTGTAAGTAAGCATTTCACGGTAAAGTCTACACTTGTTGTATTCGGCGTATGTGACAAATAAAGTTTGATTTGATGTCTAGGGTACACACACACACACACGCACAGACACACACACACACACACACACACACACACACACACACACACTACCTGCCTCTGGGACTATTCTTCTGCTGTTTCTCTTCAGTCATGCGTCCTAACGTGCCCTGTGTGCGCTCACTCACAAACCCCTTAGGTTGTCAGCGTACCTGTGAAGCAGCGAGGCTGGATAGAGGTGGAGACATCCTGCTACTGTATGCTGTTTTTACACTGACTCCCAGCCTGACCTCTGGGGACAGCTAGGTAGTGATACATCAGACCAGACACTCCCACAGCACAGCAGACCTGTCTGTCTTATTCATCCTATCGAGCTGGCCAACTCTCTCCATCAACCTCCACTCGAGGGGGTTCCATGAACTGTATGGAGGAGCTCCACCACGTTCTCTTCACCGGGGACTGGTGTCCATGATATTATGGGGAGTTTTTCTGTTGTGTATCTTGTGAACACAAAAGTTGGGTCTGTGTTAGATGTTTCACCAGAGATGGTAGAAATCAGCTTTGAGATGTCTGCGTTAAAAGACAGTATTATCATGTCGTCTGTGTCACAGCATTGGAGACTATAGTGAAGTAGCCTGTAGTAAAAGAGCAAAATACTTCTCTGTTACTCTGCAAGACACTGCCGTTAGTAGCAGTTTGAAAGTATCTCTCTGACTGCCAAGGGACATAACATATAACCTAACCTAAGCAGGTACTTCATCCAGACAGACCTAGATGATAAATAACTTTTCTATTATTTCTCTATTTTCTTTCTCTCTCTTCTTTCTCTCACTGTTAGTCTTTAACTGTTATTTATGAAGCATCTGACGAATAGCATTTGATTTGAATAAAATGCATCTGTACCTACAGTATTTACTGGTACTAGATATTTGGCATTTGACACAGATACTGCTGCAAGCCAGATTCAATCTATCTGTTCTCCATATATAGTGGCTGACCAGCGTCCGTTACCAAGGAAGCTAAGCAGAGACACCGGATGTCATTATCATACTCTATTTGACATAACCACACTCTGTGAAGTGTCTCTATGAGATGTTTTTACATTTTATTTTGAATCCACTCAGATGCTAAAGGAAATGGGCTTTTTAAAGCTCCACAGAGAACAAACCAGAATGTGTTGTTACCAGTGCTATCATGAAACCACTTATCTGTACTTGTGTGATATATTATATTAGGGTCATCCCTGGTTCGCCTATAGCTTATTGGATTTCAGCTGAAGTTATTTATTTTGAATCTCTGGGCTTCTGTCAGATGTGTAGGTTTAGATACACGTAGATCTATAAGTGAATGATTGAAATGATACGGCATGGTGTATTATATTCAGGAAGTATGTTTTCCAGAGGGTCCAACATATGCTGTATATGCTCACATTAATCCCTGGTATTACAATCTCAAGATGTACATTGTGGAAATTTGGATGTATTGTATTTTAATGCCATAGAATGTCACACTCAAATACTATTTACTCATTTATGATTACAATGATGCACACACACACACACACATGCATGCTACATGTTCATGTTTTTAAACATATGTAAATTGTAAAGTCTTTTGTCTGTAATGTCTTTTTCGTTACATATCAGACCCCAGTAAGACTAGCTGTCCCCATTGGCTAATAGGGGATCCTAATAAATCAAATGGACACACTTTAAGCAATAACTCTTATATCAGATATGAGCGCTCACAATCACATCCAGACAAACATTTATACTACATTCAAAGCAAACCATGTATATCCAAACCACAACTGAAACCGCAAGCCATCTCTGTTTCACAGTTGAAGGGGATATTTTAAAACTCTCTCTAAGTAGTGAATATGGGATCAGACTCTGATGATGTTTGAAAGACAGAGTATAATTGACATACACTGAGTGTACAAAAAATTAGGAACATCTTCCTAATATTGAGTTGTATCCTTTTTTTTTGCCCTCAGAACAGCCTCAATTCGTCGGGGCATGGACTCTAAAAGTGTCGAAAGTGTTCCACAGGGATGCTGGCCATTGTTGACTCCAATGTTTCCCATAGTTGTGTCAAGTTGGCTGGATGTCCTTTGGGTGATGGACCATTCTTGAGACACATTGGAAACTGTTGAGCGTGACAAATCCAGCAGCGTTGCAGTTTCTGACACACTCATGCCGGTGCGCCTGGCACCTACTACCATAACCTGTTCAAAGACACTTAAATATTTTGTCTTGCCCATTCACCCTCTGAATAGCACACATACACAATCTGTGTCTCAGTTGTCTCAAGGCTTAAAAATCCTTCTTTAACCTGTCTCCTCCCCTTCATCTACACTGATTGAAGTGGATTTAACAAGGGACATCAATAAGGGATAATAGCTTTCACCTGGTCAGGCTGTGTCATGGCAAGAGCAGGTGCTCATAATGTTTTGTACACTCAGTGTATATCATTATCCAATCAGAAGTCTCTTGAAGTGTAGATCCAAAGCCGACCCAGACAGTAGTGCTGAGCGATAAACCAACATTTTTGTTATTTTTGGTTTTTAAACAAGTTATTGACCGACATCGGTTTAATTATTTGAATTCCATTTCATTCGTTTTTTTTCTGTGATCTCAATGCAGTTTCTGTAGACATAAATCAGATGAAGCCTGAACTGTGCGATGTAGTAGGGAGTTGTAGTTTCCAATAGGCCAATATTCTACATAGTTTAGCACAGAAAACGTGGTAATTAACTACAATTACCATAATCCATTGCGAGCCCGCTTAAACTTGTCCAGTCAGTGCGGAGCAGACACGGAGACTGAGAGAAGAGAGAATTTGCGATCGAGAGGGCTAGAAACCAGTTGCTTTGGGAGCCTGAAAATACATGATCTAAGTGATTGATAGTTGGTATTCAGCAGTCATAAAAGTATGCCTTATTTACTTTGAAGAACTACTAAAATAGTTATTTTGTCAGACAGCATAGGCAGCAGCCCCATAGAGATGAGATGATGACTTGGAATGAAATAATAAAGTAATCATATATTTTATTAAAGTAAAGTAATGTGAATAAATTATGGTTAATAAGTGATAAGAAGAAATGAACAGTCACTACCATCATGAGACTTGTATTGTTTTATTCTGTGTTGTTACAGCCTTCAACCAACATAATGCATAGTGCATTTCATTTAAAAAAAGAAATAAATGAAATCAAAAGTCGTGATTTCTTTTTTTGTCATCGTACCAAAGCCGAATTGATCTCAAAATGCACTAATCGCTCAGCTTTACCAGCCAGGCATACCAGCCAGCCAGTGGATGAGCTGCAGTAGTTTCTCTCCAGTGAGTGTGAAGGCCGACTGGTGTGTGGGTGTGCCTGGCAGTATCAATTCCACCTGCTGAGCATCTGACTGCAGGGCTGTGAAGGTATCCTTGATCAAGGACATGGATTCCACCATAAAGATATTTCAGAACCACCAGACTGGAGCTAGCAGTGTTTCCTGTAGATTAGCTAGGCTGGTTTTTAATGTTTTTTTTTTAAAGGGTTCCAAAAGGGTTCTGCGACTGTCCCAATAGGAGAACCCTTTTTGGTTCCAGGTAGAACTCTTTTTGGTTCCAGGTTCTTCAAAGGGTTCTCCTATGGGGACAGCCGAAGAACCCTTTTTGGTTGTAGATAGCACCTTTTTTCTAAGCGCGTAGGGGAAACGCTGAAGTGTATCTAAACGTCCTTTTAAGCAGAACCTGAACAGGTCTAGACTGGACCAGTTGTTTTCACTATTGGGAGCAACATTTCATAAGGGCTGTATTTCATATGTGCAGCCATACAAGCAGAAGCCTCTGAAATGTAAAGCATACCTCTTTAGAAATCCTAAACACATCTACTTATACCCGCTATGCATTGAAAGCCCCAATGTGTTGTGTTCTGCATGCGCTGATGTTGATACAGAGTCTGGTCGAGTGTGGAGACGTGAGGCAGCACACTAACAGTACCTTAGCCATAAATATGTCCCCGTGTGATGTTTGTCATCTAGGGATGATGAAGGTTCCCTCCCTCCTTCCCTCCCTCCCTCCATCCCTCCTTCCCTCCCATGGATAAGGAGATTCTCATCTTTTCTACACAAATCAAAGTGTCGGGCCGAGGCGGGGATTTGCCTGCCGTAAATGCATGGTTTCTTCGGGGGCTAGCAAAGCGCTGGCTCGCTATTGATGCCAATCAAAGTTGCCTACAGGAACAGTGTTGGCACTCTGTCAATGTGATTATAGAGTAGGAGTGTAGCTCGCGTACAACCCAGCGCTGTCGAGGAATCATGAATCATAAAGAGATGAAGGATTTTACACTGCATCTGTCACGGTCGTCTTGTGGTGAATGAGTGGACCAAGGCGCAGCGTGAGAGAAATACATCTTCCTTTTATTAGACGAAGACGTAACACGAAAACGAAAAACACTTACAAAACTAACAAAACAATAAACGACCGTGAAGCTATAAACGAAAGTGCACACACAAGCTACTAACGTTCAACATAGACAATTACCCATGGAAGCCTACTGTCTATGGCTGCCTAAAATATGGCTCCCAATCAGAGACAATGAATGACAGCTGTCTCTGATTGAGAACCATTCAGGCAACCATAGACTTGCCTAGACAACTATACTAAACCCAACCGCATACACTCAACAAAACCCCCTATACAATACAAACACCCTAAACTAGACAAAACACACAAACATCCCCCATGTCACACCCTGACCTAACTAAACTAATAAAGAAAAGCAATATAACAGAGGCCAGGGTGTGACAGCATCTCTTTAACCATCTGCAGATGCTCTGAATGGTTGGCAACCGAACATTTATACAGTATAGTGTAAAATGCAGTGACAAAACATGCATACTGAAAACACAGGCCTTTGGAATCTTGGAGAAAAGCATTGGGGGTTGAGAGAGAGAGAAACTTACTTATAAAACAGAGCGAAAGAGACTGTAGAGAATATTCTGCAAACCCCACAGCCTGCACCGGTTCATGCTGAATCACTGGGAAAGGGAACAATCAATATTGAAGTGAACTGTTGAAGCCCCAGTATTCAGAGAGGCTGGGGAGCTGCTGTGTATCTGAGAACTAGGATGGACTGGCCACTGGCTGCTACAGCAAACAGAAGCTTACCTTCACCTCTCTCTCTGTGTGTGTGTGTGTGTGTGTGTGTGTGTGTGTGTGTGTGTGTGTGTGTGTGTGTGTGTGTGTGTGTGTGTGTGTGTGTGTGTGTGTGTGTGTGTGTGTGTGTGTGTGTGTGTGTGTGTGTGTGTGTGTGTGTGTGTGTGTGTTTCAGAGAGTGCGAGAAGGGAAACATCAAGAGAGTGAGGAACAGTGTGTGTGCTTCATAGATCGAGCAAGCTGGCAAACTCAAAGAGAGTGCGGAACAGACAGAGTTGCTTTTTTCAGGTAGAGGCAGATCTGTTCTATGAAGATGCAGGGGAACATTGATTTACTGCTGCCCAGTATAGATCCCACAAGGCTCATGCGAAGGATAGTTACGTCTAGCCCTACAACTCAATTCAATTTAAACTTGCTAGTAGTACAGTATCTCTCTAGCTTTCTCTGTCCCCTCCTCTCTCGATCTTTACATGTCTCATCTCTCCTTTCCGTTTTCTCCCCGCAAAGAGAGGTCATCCTAAGACCTCACCACAGCCCATAGTTAAGCCCAGTCGTTTCAACTCCTTGGAAAAGAGCTTCTTGCAACTTTGCTTCTTTCTCTCCCTCCCTCTCTCTCTCTCTCTCTCCCTTCCTCTTTCCCTCTCTCTTTCGCTCTCTCTCTCTCTCTCTCTCTTTCTCCCCTTTTCATATTTCATCCCATTTTCTGAGAAGAGGCAGCAGGTAATGGTGTCTTAAATCAGTCCAGAAGGGAAGGTGGACAGGGAGGAGGGGGGACTCGCTGCCATCCTGCACCCATAGACACAGACATTATTCATGCTTTCTAAGAGTCAGTGGGAGAGAGAGCTCCTGAAATAAAGCCTGTGGCACTGACTGAGACACAGGCCAGTCCTAATCCTCCATCGAGAGATGAGAGAGAGAGATGGGGCCTAGGCCCTTTCCAACGTCCGGCTGCTATATCAGGTGCCTCTAAGAAACATCCTCCCTTTGGATAGAACCCTGAGGACTTTAATACTGTCTGTTTGGATAGAACCCTGAGGGCTTTAATACTGTCGGTTTGGATAGAACCCTGAGGACTTTAATACTGTCTGTTTGGATAGAACCCTGAGGACTTTAATATTGTCTGTTTGGATAGAACCCTGAGGGCTTTAATACTGTTAGTTTGGATAGAACCCTGAGGGCTTTAATACTGTCTGTTTGGATAGAACCCTGAGGGCTTTAATACTGTCTGTTTGGATAGAACCCTGAGGACTTTAATACTGTCTGTTTGGATAGAACCCTGAGGGCTTTAATACTGTCTGTTTGGATAGAACCCTGAGGGCTTTAATACTGTCGGTTTGGATAGAACCCTGAGGGCTTTAATACTGTCTGTTTGGATAGAACCCTGAGGGCTTTAATACTGTCTGTTTGGATAGAACCCTGAGGGCTTTAATACTGTCTGTTTGGATAGAACCCTGAGGTCTTTAATACTGTCTGTTTGGATAGAACCCTGAGGACTTTAATACTGTCTGTTTGGATAGAACCCTGAGGACTTTAATACTGTCTGTTTGGATAGAACCCTGAGGACTTTAATACTGTCTGTTTGGATAGAACCCTGAGGACTTTAATACTGTCTGTTTGGATAGAACCCTGAGGACTTTAATACTGTCTGTTTGGATAGAACCCTGAGGACTTTAATACTGTCTGTTTGGATAGAACCCTGAGGGCTTTAATACTGTCTGTTTGGATAGAACCCTGAGGGCTTTAATACTGTCGGTTTGGATAGAACCCTGAGGGCTTTAATACTGTCTGTTTGGATAGAACCCTGAGGGCTTTAATACTGTCTGTTTGGATAGAACCCTGAGGTCTTTAATACTGTCTGTTTGGATAGAACCCTGAGGACTTTAATACTGTCTGTTTGGATAGAACCCTGAGGACTTTAATACTGTCTGTTTGGATAGAACCCTGAGGACTTTAATACTGTCTGTTTGGATAGAACCCTGAGGACTTTAATACTGTCTGTTTGGATAGAACCCTGAGGACTTTAATACTGTCTGTTTGGATAGAACCCTGAGGACTTTAATACTGTCGGTTTGGATAGAACCCTGAGGGCTTTAATACTGTCTGTTTGGATAGAACCCTGAGGACTTTAATACTGTCGGTTTGGATAGAACCCTGAGGACTTTAATATTGTCTGTTTGGATAGAACCCTGAGGACTTTAATTTTATTTTATTGATTTTTATTTTACCGTTATTTTACCAGGTAAGTTGACTGAGAACACATTCTCATTTGCAGCAACGACCTGGGGAATAGTTACAGGGGAGAGGAGGGGGATGAATGAGCCAATTGTCAACTGGGGATTATTAGGTGACCATGATGGTTTGAGGGCCAGGTTGGGAATTTAGCCAGGACACCGGGGTTAACACCCCTACTCTTACGATAAGTGCCATGGGATCTTTAATGACCTCAGAGAGTCAGGACACCCGTTTAACGTCCCATCCGAAAGACGGCACCCTATACAGGACAGTGTCCCCAATCACTGCCCTGGGGCATTGGGATATTTTTTAGACCAGAGGAAAGAGTGCCTCCTACTGGCCCTCCAACACCACTTCCAGCAGCATCTGGTCTCCCATCCAGGGACTGACCAGGACCAACCCTGCTTAGCTTCAGAAGCAAGCCAGCAGTGGTATGCAGGGTGGTATGCTGCTGGCGTTAATACTGTCTGTTTGGATAGAACCCTGAGGACTTTAATACTGTCGGTTTGGATAGAACCCTGAGGGCTTTATTACTGTCGGTTTGGATAGAACCCTGAGGGCTTTAATATTGTCTGTTTGGATAGAACCCTGAGGACTTTAATACTGTCTGTTTGGATAGAACCCTGAGGACTTTAATACTGTCTGTTTGGATAGAACCCTGAGGACTTTAATTCTGTCTGTTTGGATAGAACCCTGGGGGCTTTAATACTGTCCGTTTGCATAGAACCCTGAGGACTTTAATTCTGTCTGTTTGGATAGAACCCTGAGGGCTTTAATACTGTCTGTTTGGATAGAACCCTGAGGGCTTTAATACTGTCTGTTTGGATAGAACCCTGAGGACTTTAATACTGTCTGTTTGGATAGAAACCTGAGGACTTTAATACTGTCTGTTTGGATAGAAACCTGAGCGCTTTAATATTGTCTGTTTGGATAGAACCCTGAGGTCTTTAATATTGTCCGTTTGGATAGAACCCTGAGGGCTTTAATATTGTCTGTTTGGATAGAACCCTGAGGACTGTAATACTGTCTGTTTGGATAGAACCCTGGGGACTTTAATACTGTCTGTTTGGATAGAACCCTGAGGACTTTAATACTGTCGGTTTGGATAGAACCCTGAGGGCTTTAATATTGTCTGTTTGGATAGAACCCTGAGGGCTTTAATACTGTCGGTTTGGATAGAACCCTGAGGGCTTTAATACTGTTAGTTTGGATAGAACCCTAAAGGGCTTTAATACTGTCTGTTTGGATAGAACCCTGAGGGCTTTAATACTGTCCGTTTGGATAGAACCCTGAGGACTTTAATACTGTCTGTTTGGATAGAACCCTGAGGACTTTAATACTGTCTGTTTGGATAGAACCCTGAGGGCTTTAATATTGTCTGTTTGGATAGAACCCTGAGGGCTTTAATACTGTCCGTTTGCATAGAACCCTGAGGACTGTAATACTGTCTGTTTGGATAGAACCCTGAGGACTTTAATACTGTCGGTTTGGATAGAACCCTGAGGACTTTAATACTGTCTGTTTGGATAGAACCCTGAGGGCTTTAATACTGTCTGTTTGGATAGAACCCTGAGGACTTTAATACTGTCTGTTTGGATAGAACCCTGAGGGCTTTAATACTGTCTGTTTGGATAGAACCCTGAGGGCTTTAATACTGTCTGTTTGGATAGAACCCTGAGGGCTTTAATATTGTCTGTTTGGATAGAACCCTGAGGACTTTAATACTGTCGGTTTGGATAGAACCCTGAGGGCTTTAATATTGTCTGTTTGGATAGAACCCTGAGGGCTTTAATATTGTCTGTTTGGATAGAACCCTGAGGACTTTAATACTGTCGTTTTGGAATGCTAATAAAGAAACGTGTTGTTATTCCAACTTCTATTCTCCTCTGCTGCCAAGAGCCTGGCTGAATACCTCTCTTGGAGGCAGCGTTCTCTTTTGTCTCTGGCACTGTTTACATTCTTTGCGTGTGTTTGTGGCTTGGGCTCACACGTCCCAGCGTCCTCCTGTGCGTCTGATCTCTGTGGATAGTGGTCGTCAAAGCAAACACAGTGAGCTGCTGAACATCCCATGTGATTAGTCAAAGGAAAGTTGTCACCCTGGTACAGCTGCAGAATGGCAGGCAAGCTTGCTGTTGTCTCTGCCAATGCCCATGTCTGCTTGTTTCTGTTATGCTCCTGTTTTGTCCTTTCCCTCAGATTCTGGATACTCTGATAGCTAAAGCTCTGAACTGGACTTTTTCTAAAGATGGATTACTGTGGAAACCCAACAGAAATTAATCTAGCTTTGATTACATGTGATTCAGTTTCTATGCTGTAAATAAAGGTATTTCATGTCTTGAAGTCAGCCACAAAGTAGCTTAAAGGAATCAAACACCTTTAAAATGTCTGGCAGGTTGCACTGGAGCTTGAAATAGTCATTGAGACTGAAAAGCCAGACTTGGCTCTCTGCTATTATGAAAATCCTTCTGCACTCTGGGCCTTTGAAAAGATCATTGTGAAAAGCCGACAGATTTTCTATTGAATTATAAAAGTTTAACTTTGTGGATGGAGAGATTGTACGGCAAGCGTTTGCAGCCAGAGATAACGGGTTGTGTGTGTGTGTGTGTGTGTGTGTGTGTGTGTGTGTGTGTGTGCGTCAAAATGGGTAGTAGGTGCAGTGGCGGTGGGCTGATCTGCTCTGTGCATTGCAGCCTCGCACACTGTGATGAAGGAGGACGAGGATGAGAAAGAGGAAGACAATAAGGAAGAGGCCATATAGCTCATGTCTGTTACAGTCAGCAGGTGTTGACGTTGTCTATTCTTATTCCCTTTAGAGGTGGCTGTGCTGTGCTCAGGCTCAGTGTTGTTCAACAGAAGGTATGCAGTAATTAGACAGAGGTTAAGGGAGTGTGACCTTTCTCTCCTGTCTCCATACATCTCTCAGAAGGACGGCAACTAAGTATCGCCTTGTTTTCTTACAATTAAAATCGCCCAATCACTCCCTCCTGCATCTCCACCTCCATTCACTGTTTACTCTCCTCCCTCACTCTCTTTCTCGCTCTCTATAATAACCCTCCCACCCACCCACCTTTACTCTCTTTCTGGCATCTCTCTCTTCCCTTTACCCTCTCTCTTTCTCTTTTCCGATTTCTCTCCTTCTTTCTCTCTTTCGCTCTCTCACTTTCTCTGAGTTAAAGCCCACTGTTCTCTCATAACTATGGAATGCCTCCCTCCCCTGGTCGTTCTGAACAGAAGAGAAAGGCCAGTACTGTTGATGAGAGTCCGTTCCACAGCCAGGACTGTAATTACTGCTATCTCTCTATTCATACCCAGACCCTGCATTAGACACACATGGAACTGCTGCAAATGACTTCTCACTCTCTGCAGTCATGTACTTAATGACAAACCCACACTCCATTATTTAGTGAGGAAACGATCATTTCCCCTTCTTCTTTGTTTGAGGAGTCTTTGTTCGAACAGCACTGCTTGCTGAGATAAGTTTTGGGTTTTGCAGTCCTGTTGGTTGCTAGCGAACGGTGTGGCGCTATAACGCGGTGTGCTTTTCTCAGGGGACTGAATGTACACAAGGCTTTTATTTATTCTTATCTATGTTTATCTTATCTGGGTTTACGCTACATCGTTCTATGCGGCTATATCTAGTCCAGATTGCTGCTTTCACTTTGGACCCCGCTGCATGTCTGTATTTATTTCCCAGTCTTGGCAGAGCACCTTGGCCTGAGCAATAGCCCTGGTAGTGATGGCTTTGTCAGTGTAGTGTCTCAAAGTGCCGTAGCGCTCTGTTTAATTGGACTTCTCAATGCTTTGTATGACAGTGGCCTAGATTTGGCACGAGGGACTACCGTCACTTTTCCAATGAGAAACGCTTGTTTGTGTTTTCCGTTGCAAACCGTTTTGCTACGGTGTGCCCTAATGAATACGGGCATGTAGTCTCTATTAGCAGCATGTGATCCAATAGAGGAGAAACACTGGGGTCCTAAGCCTCCTGAGCCTGACGCTGCTACGCTGGGCTGGCTCCTGCATACATTACCATGAGTGATGGGCCTCCATTGTTCTAACTTGAAAGGATCCACAGTTATTCTGATGAGCCGTGGGAAAAGGCCACATTGCTAAGCTTCCTCTCCTCTCTTTTATTTTTCTCTCTCTCTCTCTTTCACTTTCCCTTCTCTCTCTCTCCCTCTCTCTCTCCACCCTCTCTTTTTCTTTGCCAGTCCTCTCTGATTGTTGTCATCCTCTCTGCACACAGAGACCACATGTGGAGGGATGACTATTGTGCTTTTCTGTGATGAGCAAACCTTGGCAGGGACAGCTATCCCAGAGTGCACTGCACTACTAACAATATTACACTCCTCTAATTGGTTAGCTAAATAACACCAAGTTGCCATTCAGTGTTAAAACCCCAACAAAAACATATGTGTTTTAATTCGCAGCGCATAGTCCCAGAATGGTCTACACTAGGAACACACTAGGAATCCTTTTTGTGTGTGATGCACTCGTGCAAATTGCTGTCTCTTATTAGACTCAAGGTACTGTAAATAGGACAGTGTGTTGTTGTTTTTGGTGACAGCCTTGGGAGATGTGAGTGAGTGATGCAGTTGACACAGGGCTGTGTTAACTGATAACGTCCTCTTTATTCAGTGTTCCTCTATATAGACTGTGTTAACTGATAATGCCCTCTTTATTCAGTGTTCCTCTATATAGACTGTGTTAACTGATAATGTCCTCTTTATTCAGTGTTCCTCTATATAGACTGTGTTAACTGATAATGTCCTCTTTATTCACTGTTCCTCTATATAGACAGTATGTTAACTGATAATGTCCTCTTTATTCACTGTTCCTCTATATAGACTGTGTTAACTGATAGAGGTCCTCTTTATTCACTGTTCCTCTATATAGACTGTGGTAACTGATAGAGGTCCTCTTTATTCACTGGTCCTCTATATAGACTGTGTTAACTGATAGAGGTCCTCTTTATTCACTGTTCCTCTATATAGACTGTGTTAACTGATAATGTCCTCTTTATTCACTGTTCCTCTATATAGACTGTGGTAACTGATAGAGGTCCTCTTTATTCACTATTCCTCTATATAGACTGTGGTAACTGATAGAGGTCCTCTTTATTCACTGTTCCTCTATATAGACTGTGGTAACTGATAGAGGTCCTCTTTATTCACTGTTCCTCTATATAGACTGTGGTAACTGATAGAGGTCCTCTTTATTCACTGTTCCTCTATATAGACTGTGGTAACTGATAGAGGTCCTCTTTATTCACTGTTCCTCTATATAGACTGTGGTAACTGATAGAGGTCCTCTTTATTCACTGTTCCTCTATATAGACTGTGTTAACTGATAATGTCCTCTTTATTCAATGTTCCTCTATATAGACTGTGGTAACTGATAGAGGTCCTCTTTATTCACTATTCCTCTATATAGACTGTGGTAACTGATAGAGGTCCTCTTTATTCACTGTTCCTCTATATAGACTGTGGTAACTGATAGAGGTCCTCTTTATTCACTATTCCTCTATATAGACTGTGGTAACTGATAGAGGTCCTCTTTATTCACTGTTCCTCTATATAGACTGTGGTAACTGATAGAGGTCCTCTTTATTCACTGTTCCTCTATATAGACTGTGGTAACTGATAATGTCCTCTTTATTCAATGTTCCTCTATATAGACTGTGGTAACTGATAATGTCCTCTTTATTCACTGTTCCTCTATATAGACTGTGGTAACTGATAGAGGTCCTCTTTATTCACTGTTCCTCTATATAGACTGTGGTAACTGATAGAGGTCCTCTTTATTCACTGTTCCTCTATATAGACTGTGGTAACTGATAGAGGTCCTCTTTATTCACTGTTCCTCTATATAGACTGTGGTAACTGATAGAGGTCCTCTTTATTCACTGGTCCTCTATATAGACTGTGGTAACTGATAGAGGTCCTCTTTATTCACTGTTCCTCTATATAGACTGTGGTAACTGATAGAGGTCCTCTTTATTCACTGTTCCTCTATATAGACTGTGGTAACTGATAGAGGTCCTCTTTATTCACTGTACCTTTTATATTGACAGCGTTTACTTATGGAGATCCTCTTGAAGCCCACTCAGGTCTCACCTCCGTCACCTGTCTCCTCATGAATGGAAGAGGCTGCTCCTTGTCATAGCAACCTAGGTTCATGACAGACTCTGTGGTGTAGAGGACAATGAGGAGAGAGAGCCTTGTGAGCTAGGGGGTCTGTGTGTGTGAAGGACAACCGGAGAGGGCCACGTAGTGGACTTCAGAGTAGACATACCTGTATGTATCTGGCCCACTGTTCACTGACCTACATCGACCAGAATGATATCTCTCACTCAGAATCCTATTTGATCTCCAAATAAAACGGAATTCTAAACTAGATTGAGTTGAGTTTTCAATGTAAACAACTTTCTTAGTGAATCTGATGAAGCTGCTGTGATACTAAGGAATTCCTAATGATGGGTGTTTGAGTCTCGATTCTGTCTGCTTCCACTTGCCTGGTTTGGAGATCACTCTATTTTCTATCATAAGCTGTGTGTGTGTGTGTGTGTGTGTGTGTGTGTGTGTGTTTCTATGTGTTGTGTTTCTATGTTGGGTTAAAGGGTTGCCTGGTATGGCTCTCAATTAGAGGCAGGTGTTTGGCATTTCCTCTGATTGAGAGTCATATTAAGGTAGGTTGTTCTCACTGTTTGTTTGTGGGTGATTGTCTCCTGTGTTTTCCATGTCTGTGCACCACACGGGACTGTTTTGGTTGTTCGGTTCGTTTATTGTAGTCGGTGCCTGTTCGTGAGTTCTGCGTGTTTTATGTAAGTTCCATGATCAGGTCTGTCTACGTTGTTTGTTTGTTATTTTGTATAAGTCAAGTATAGTTTGTGTCAGTCTTCGTCTTTTCAATAAATTCATTATGTCAACATACCTCGCTGCGTATTGGTCCACCGATCCTTCTCTCCTCTCCTCGTCCGAGGAAGACGACAGCCGTAACAGTTTGGGTTTCCATGTGAGATGAACGGCGTGTTCTGAACCACGGTGGGGCAGCGTCCACATTTTAAACCCACTGACTTATCTAGGTCACAAAGTTTAATTGGATCCTTCTGTGTGGAGAGGTTGGCGACCCGTTCATAACGTAAACAAATCGCAGGAGCTATCAGATGACCATTACCCATTCTATAGCCCTGCGCCTGGCTCGATAGGAAGGAGGGAGCCATATCATAGACATCATAGAGGGGCCTTTGTTGTATTAGAGGGTCATCAGGTTAGACATTCACTGACCATATAACACAACACTCTTCTGTTTATCGCACACATTGAAGCTGACACAATACGATACTCCAGGCCTGTGTTATTATGCCCCGCTTTCTTTTGCTCTGGAGTAATGGCATTGTATTAATATGAGCGACTGTTATACTGACCAAGGGTGTCATTCTGTAAGGCAAGGTGATACTAGAGCCGTATTTACTGATATCGTAGGCCTAGAATTACATTCGCTGTTTATGGGCACTGATTCCTATATCTCTAATGAAATGTCACATGCAATATGGCCGCTGTCTCTTCTACACACACCAGACTGGTAAACAATGAATGTGCCCTATCTATTTAGGCCATACAAGGCTTTCTGCTGCAGTGAGGCACAGAGACAGCATTAAACACTCTGAGATGGAACATTCTCTTCCTTTCCCTTCCTGTGTGAATGCCTCTCTGTATTTAAGTGCCTCGCTGAAGAATACGACTCCTGGCCTCACACCGTCGCTTCTTTACTGCGTCCTGACACTCGCATGCACAGAGGTGTTTAGCAACGATGAGAAGAGTGTTTGTGTGTGTGTGTTTGTGCGTGCATGTGTGTGAAAGTGATACAATCTTGGAATAATTGTACTCGCGTCTCTCTCTCTGCCTCTTTCTCTTTGCCAGGGAGCAGAAAGTAGGGCAGAAACTGTGGCAGTGTTGGTGAGGAGTAAACGGGCTTCAGCGACCAGGCAGGGATGTGATGTGTGTCAAGTAGTTGCAGAGTGCCGTGGCCCACAGTGCACTGCTCCCCGCCACTAATGAGGCCGAACCGATAGATGGAGGCCTTTAAACAAATCTGTCCAATACATTCCAGCTCATGCAGCACCATGCGAATCAGAAGAGGACTGCATCAAGGCAAGGAGAGATTGGAGAGCATCCCCAATGAAATACAGTTGGAGAAAGTCAGATTTACTCTTATCCATGGCATTATGGTTAAGAGTCATAGGATATCATAGGCTGTTGTTTAGCTACAGTTTGTGCGCTAGCCCTCCCTGCCACAGGAAGTCTTTGGAATGTAAACTATGCAACTGGAACAGACATAGATGTTTGGCTGCTATGACAGATGTGGAACTTCATCTCAGCCTTAGAAATCATCCAGGCAGATATTGTTCCTCGTCCTATTCAGTAACACAGCAATTGAGAATTTACATGACAACAGTAATACAATCGGAGCCTGCAGCAAAGTTGCGTGACGCATTAATGATATTGGAGGTTAATCTGCAATTGCTTTGTGCCAAGGAACACAAGCAAATGCCCCAGAGCAAGTCTCATCTCCCTCTTGGAAATGAAATGGCAATCAGAGTTACTTTACCTCTTGTACCCACCTGTCCAGATGTTATCAACTCTAACACATACCCACAGACTGGGCTGAACTAACTTCTGCCATGCTCAGGATTTAACTTGGCTGGAATCAGCAGAACCTCGCAGGGATGTGTGTAGCCTATATCTGAATTGAGATCAAGCCCAGTGGGTGGGCCACAGTTGAGACGTGAGCCAGAACCTCCGAGACGTGAGCGTCTGACCTCAGGAAGGAACCCAGAATAAGAGGGGAGCGAGCTGGCCCGTCTCAATCTGTATCGGCCTCGTCTAAGGCCGTCTCAGGCCCCATGAGCGATGGACAGAGAGTTGGAGCCTCGCGCTACCTTGGCCTGGGCTAACAGAAATATGAAGGAAGGGCGAGTGGGAACAATCCTGAATGATTTGCCGGAGCATCGTCTGGTATGACGGATCTCCTTGGCTCCAGCGATGCCGGGCCCGTCTAGACCGGACTCTGGAAGATAGATAATCCATTCTGCCTTCTAGTCCCTGGGTTGTAGCCGATTCATCAGACCGGCCCACAGCAGAGGAGTTATGTGCCATAAACTCATGAAATACCCAGCTGGGATGAGCTGTGGGAAATGACAAGGGAGGGCCCCGCACTTTATTTATCGCCTGCCCTCCCTTTTTTTTATTGATTTATTTCTATATTATTTTCCAATATCGACTTTGCTCTAGCTGGGAATCGTGATTACTGTTGAGGAATGGCGAGCTGGTCGGCTGGGGACTTCTCTCTCTGTGCTTCAATACTGCTCAGTCACCTCGCCTTCACTGTGACTCCCCTATACTTTGCTCCCCATCTCCTCAGTTAGGGAAAACCAATGGAGATTGTCTTTGGGATTATCCACCAGGAAAACAGTGTGGACCGGAGCGTTAGTTTTGGCGGTGTTGATGTGTTATTTGTGAGTTAAGCTCATAAGCCATCCCCTTCCTTGTCTTTGTTTTCTTATTGGCTTAAAGCAATTAAAATCTCCGGGGAGGTGGCTTGGTTTCTGGGGGCTTGTCAGGGAGCGCTCTCTCTGGGGAGAATAGTGAAGGACTGCCAGCCTGCTTTATGAACAGGGATTAATAACTCTCCCAGTTAATAAGGACAAGTGTCACGGAGTCAGGGACGAAAGTTTGGGGTTTTGCATTGATTAAGTTATGACATACTTTCCCTCTGTCGGTGGAAAGGCACTGTGGAACTCTAGTGGAAGCTGGCGGTACTGCTGGAGGAGAGTCATTTTCCCCTGACCTTTTATTAGAAGTGTGAATAAATTGTTGTGGATTGGAGTTTGGAATTGTGAGATGTGATAAAGGTATGCATGAATAATGTAAAAGAATAGAGAAACCAGCTGGATGGAAGTGCTATGGTATTAATAGGGTTGTTTGCAAACCCAGGAAACTGTGGCAAGTAGACTCACTTTCGTGTGTGTGTGTGTGTGTGTGTGTGTGTGTGTGTGTGTGTGTGTGTGTGTGTGTGTGTGTGTGTGTGTGTGTGTGTGTGTGTGTGTGTGTGTGCCCCAGTTTCTCTCTGTTGGAGCTGAAGTAGGTGTTGGAATTCAATCAGATATCGCTGTACTCAGCAGATTGGATTTAGTCATAGAAGTGCTTCCTATATTCCATCAGTGTAGAGAGAAAGGGAGAGACTGTCACCCTAGTTAGTAGTAGAGTGAGACATCTCTGAGGTCTAACTAGGAGACAAAAGGAGCTCTGAATGTTCTAGAAATGGAGCTGTTGTCAGTCTGAACTGTGCAGCTCTGTAACCTTTTGTCTGGCTTGGTGTTGCTGAGCCAGTGTAGCTGTGAATGCAGGGAGGGTCAGATGAAGAGAGACTGTGTGTAAGCATGGATGCCCTGGACGCATGGATGCACTGGAAGAGGCAGCCTGCTTGCCAATGGCACACACCACACGCTTCATAATGACATTATACACTCTACCTCCACAGAGCTCAGACCTCCACAGAGCTCAGACCTCCACAGAGCTCAGACCTCCACAGAGCTCAGACCTCCACAGAGCTCAGACCTCCACAGAGCTCAGACCTCCACAGAGCTTGGACCACTGTTACTGTATTAGCACTCCCTCTCTCTGGGGGAGATCGGATCTTTCTCTCTGTTATCTACATCTCTGCCTAGCTCGCTCTCCCACTCTATCTATCTCTCTGTTTTCATCTCTCTCTCTCTCTCTCTCTCTCTTCTCTTATTTTTTGTTAATTTTTCCACTCATTCAGTTGACCTGTGATGTGATAGATAAAGGGCTAACCTTTCCATCTGGCCCACTGGCCTTCACAGAGGCAGCAGTAGAACAGGCAGCTAGAATTTTTTTGAAGGGAAATTACCTGCTAGACTATAGTATGACTTGCTAAGCTACAGTATGACTTGCTGGTCTGCAGTATGACCTGCTAGGTTACAGTATGACCTGCTAGGCTATAGTATGGCCTGCTGGACTACAGTATGACCTGCTAAGCTACAGTGTGACCTGCTAAGCTACAGTGTGACCTGCTAAGCTACAGTGTGACCTGCTGGACTACAGTATGACCTGCTGGACTACAGTATGACCTGCTAAGCTACAGTGTGACCTGCTAAGCTACAGTATGACCTGCTAGGCTACAGCATGACCTGCTAGGCTACAGTATGACCTGCTTGACTACAGTATGACCTGCTGGACTACAGTATGATCTGCTGGACTACAGTAGGACCTGCTAAGCTACAGTATGACTTGCTAAGCTACAGTATGACATGCTAGACTACAGTATGACCCGCTAGGCTACAGTATAACCTGTATGATGTGCTAGGCTACAGTATGATCTGCCGGACTACAGTGTGACCTGCTAGGCTACAGTGTGACCTGCCGGACTACAGTATGATCTGCTAGGCTACAGTATGACCTGCAAGGCTACAGTATAAGCTGCTAAGCTACAATATGATGTGCTGGGCTCAGTATGACGTGCTAGGCTACAGTATGATGTGCTGGGCTACAGTGTGACCTGCTGGACTACAGTATGATCTGCTAGGCTACAGTATGACCTGCAAGGCTACAGTATAAGCTGCTAAGCTACAATATGATGTGCTGGGCTACAGTATGACCTGCTAGGCTACAGTATGATGTGCTGGGCTACAATATGACCTGCTAAGCTACAGTATGATGTGTTAGACTACAGTATGACCTACTAGGCTACTGTATGACCTGCTAGGCTACAGTATGACCTGCTAAGATACAGTATGATGTGCTAAGCTACAGTATAACCTGCTAGGCCACAGTATGAGATGCTGGACTACAGTATGACCTGCTAAGCTACAGTATTACTTGCTAGGCTACAGTATGACGTGCTAGACTACAGTATGTCTTGCTAGGCTACAGTATGACCTGTATGACCTGCTAGGCTACAGTATGACCTGCTGGACTACAGTATTACCTGCTAGACTACAGTATGACCTGCTAGACTACAGTGTGACCTGCTAACTTACAGTATGACCTGTATGTTCTGGTAGGCTACAGTATGACCTGCTGGACTACAGTGTGACCTGCTAAGTTATAGTATGACTTGCTAAGCTACAGTATGACGTACTGGACTGCAGTATGACCTGCTAGGCCACAGTATAACGTGCTAGGCTACAGTATGACGTGCTGGCCAACAGTTTATTTTATTTAACCTTTATTTAACCAGGAAGGGCTCATTGAGATTTATAATCTCTTTTTCAAGAGTGTCCTGGCCAAGATAGGCAGCACCAAGTCATTACAAAAATTACCGACAAACAACATGAAAAACTTCAAGTAATCAAGTAAAAACCATAGAATTCCAAGAGTATAACAAAATCAAAAACAGCAAATTAAAAACATTGACAGGTCAGGGAATCAGTCTCAAGATCATTCATCAGTGATTTAAAAATACCAAATACCAAAATAAAAGTATTTTGTAAGGTGTTCCAAGACAATGGCGCAGAGTACATAAAAGCCCTTTTACCAAATTCAGTTCGGACATTTGGAACAGTTAGCAGGATAAAGTCCAGCGAACGAAGAGAGTACCCACCACATTTCTGAACAATAAAAATGCCCAAATAAAAAGGTAGTAAACTCAAAATGGCTTTGTAAATAAAAGTATACCAGTGACTGAGCCTACGAGTGACTAGAGCAGGCCAGCCAACCCTTGTATATAAAGTGCAGTGGTGCGTAAGGGTTTTGCAGTTTAAAATAAATCTCAAAGTGCCATGGTAAAGGGTGTCAATTGATCTCAAACACTGAGCGGAAGCATTCATATATAAAATATCCCCATAGTCTAGTAAAGGCATAAATGTAGCTGATACTAGCCTCCTTCTGGCTTCAAAAGAAAAACAGGCCTTATTCCTAAAATAAAATCCCAATTTCAGCTTAAATTTTTTTGTAAGTTGTTGAATATGCAATTTAAAAGAGAGGCCGTCATCAATTAAAATTCCAATATATTTATATGAGGTTACAACCTCAATCTCCTTGCTCTGACAGGTAGTAATAGGTGAAAGGTTCAGTGGTCTATTTCTTGCTTTAGAAAATAAATAGTTTTGTCAGTATTGAGGATAAGCTTCAATTGACACAAGGTATGTTAAACAGTATAAAAAGCAGTTTGCAAGTTCTGGAAAGCTTTTGTAAGAGAAGAGGCACAACAGCAAATAACAGTATCATCAGCATAAAAATGAAGTTGCGCATTTTGGAAATGTTTGTCTAAATCATTTATATAAATAGTGAATAAGAGAGGACCAAGTACAGAGCCTTGGGGCACACCATTAAAGACAGACAATTTAACAGACATAAGCCCATCAAATTGAGTGCACTGAGTTCTATCAGACAGATAGTTAGCAAACCATGCAACTGCATGCTCTGAAAAACCTACACTTGACAATCTCTGCCTTAGTATAGCATGATCAACTGTATCAAAAGCTTTAGAGAGATCAATAAAAAGTGAGACACAGCACTGTTTTTTGTCAAGCGCTTCAGTGATATAATTTAAAACCTTCATGGCTGCTGTAATTGTGCTATGCTTCTTCCTGAAGCCCGATTGGTACATTGATAAAATAGAGTTAGTAAATAAAAACTATTTTAGCTGTTCACTCACAAGGGTTTCAAGTATTTTCACCAGGGGTGACAGCTTTGAGATTGGCCTATAATTATTTAAAAGAGTTGGATCCCCCCCTTTTAAAAGTGGTAGGACAAATGCTGATTTGCAGATCTTTGGAATTTCATTACATTCCAGGGTTAGATTGAACATATATGTAAGTGGTTCAGCTATGAAATCAGCTGCCAGATTTAAAAAGCAGGGATCCAAAAGATCAGCACCTGCAGGCTTTCTCTGGTCTAAGGATTTCAGGGCTTTATGTACCACCTGCACTGAGAATGGCTAAAAGTTTGACCAGCTCTCACTGGTTCATCCACACAGGGTCGTACAGAGCCAGAGGATACTGAATCAAACAGCCTACCAGATGACACAAAGTGCTCATTGAAACAATTCAGCATTTCAGTTTTGTCATATACAGCAACAGAGTCCTTCAAAACACATGACGGTAATTAATTAACATTACTGTTACCAGACATAGACTTAATAGCCTTCCAAAACGTTCTAGGGTCATTCAGGTTATCAGTGGTAACAGACATAAAATATTCAGACTTGGCCTTCCTGAGAAAAAAAGAACACTTGTTTCGTAACTGCCTAAAAATAAGCCAATCAGCATCAGAACATGATTTCCTTGCTTTAGCCCAGGCTAGATTACGGTCGTGAATAATACAAGACAGCTCAGAAGAAAACCATGGATTATCCCGCCCTTTAACCCTAAACCTGTGGAAGGGGGCATGTTTGTTTACTATTTGGAAAAAAACATTTTTAAAGAATTCCCAGGCAGTTTCCACATCAGAAATAAGCTCAATCTGCTCCAGTCAAAATGAAACAAATCATGAAAGAAAGACTGCTCATTAAAACACTTAACATTTATCCAACTAATAAAACGTGGGTTTGTCTTAAGAACCTTAGTATTTCTAACAGCAACAACAGCACAATGGTCACTTAAATCATTACAAAAAACACCAACCGCAGAATATTTATGTGGAACATTTGTCAATATCAAATCAATCAGGGTAGATTTATCTGGACATTTAAGATTTGGGCGAGTGGGTGAGTTAATCAACTGGGTAAGATTCATAGAATTACAAAACATTTTAAAATCATCAGACACCGGCTTTAACCAACACCAGTTGAGATGATCACCAATCAAGATCATTTCACTGTAAAGAAGTTTAGACATAAGGTGCGTCAAAGAAGAAAATGCATCACCGAGGGGGGGGGGGGGGTCTATAACAGCCAATCACAGTTATAGAGAGACCCTTTGAAACCTCAATATTCAAAGCAAGAAATTCCAACTGTTTACAAATAGTTTCAGACTTTGCCACACTTACATGGAATTTAGATTTTACATGTATAGCCACACCCCCACCTTTCTTAACTCGATCAGTGCGATTAACATTGTAACCACTTATACAAATATCCTTATCAAAAACAGACTTGCTGAGCCAGGTTTCAGAAAACACAATTACATCAGCATCAGTTGATTTAGCCCAAATCCTAACCCCATCCATTTTTGACATTTAAATGAAAAATACCAAAACCAAATCTTGATTTAAAATCCAAGGGGGTTTGGAGACAGTGCATATCAGGGCCAGGGTTAGGTTGCACGTTACCTGATATCAACAACAGAAGAATAACAGGCACCTCTGTTTAATAACCTTGCACGGCTTCTCTTTTTTAAGAGACCTACTGCAAGCGAATTCTACAAGTGAGTTTCCAGACAATACAAAACAGTCATGTAAAACCATTAGACTTTGGTAGTGACACAAATTCGTACTGTTCACATCTTGCCACAAATGCATCGGCACTTGGACGAGTGGACCGAGTGAAAAAGAGCGAGTTCCTGCAGACAAAATGTCTAATGGATGGGAGAGCACATTGTCAGATGAACTCACCCTGCAACAATGTTCCCTTTCTCCAGAGTCAGTGCACAAAGCAATACCACGTAAATTGTCATTTTCTCTGACAAATTAAAAAAATAGAGGCCAACGAAGGTAAGGGGAGCGAGGGACAGCATGTATGTATGAGTCTGAATGTGAGTATTTGCGCGTGTGAGTAGATTGGGTGTTGAGGTCGATTGAGAGAACGGGTTGGGGATTGTTGAGCTGCAACTGACCGCCAGGCGAAGAGCAAAAAGGAGCAGCTTGGACGAGACACTCCGCAGATGAAGAAGGAACTCAGGCCAGCCAGAGATAGGGTTACTTTGGTAAACTTCAAGTAATGAAGTGCCGAGTTGAGGGAGACCCGTGATCTTTACACCAGCAAAAACTAAATAGTTTGCACTACACAACAAGGAAGTTACTCAACCATAAATAAATAGGTTATTAGTAGGTTAAAATGTACTAGTCACAGACAAACGACTTGACATGCTGCCATCTTGGACCTGCTGGACTACAGTATGACCTGCCGGACTACAGTATGACCTGCTAGGCTACAGTATGACCTGCTAGGCTACAGTATGACCTGCTAGGCTACAGTATGACCTGCTGGACTACAGTATGACCTGCTAAGTTACAGTATGACTTGCTGGACTACAGTATGACCTGCTAGGCTACAGTATGACCTGCTAAGTTACAGTATGACTTGCTGGACTACAGTATGACCTGCTGGACTACAGTATGACCTGCTAGGCTACAGTATGACCTGCTGGACTACAGTATGACCTGCTAGGCTACAGTATGACCTGCTGGACTACAGTATTTTTAAATGTTTTTTATTTCACCTTTATTTAATCAGGTAGGCTAGTTGAGAACAAGTTCTCATTTGCAACTGCGACCTGGCCAAGATAAAATAAAGCAGTTCGACACATACAACAGCACAGAGTTACACATGGAATAAACAAACATACACTCAATAATACAGTAGAAAAATCTATATACAGCATGTGCAAATGAAGTAGGATAAGAGAAGTATGACCTGCTAGGCTACAGAATGACATGCTAGGCTACAGTATGACCTGCTGGACTACAGTATAACCTGATATGCTACAGTATGACCTGATATGCTACAGTATGACCTGCTAGACTACAGTATGACCTGCTAAGTTACAGTATGACTTGCTGGACTACAGTATGACCTGCTAGGTTACAGTATGATCTGCTAGGCTACAGTATGACCTGCTAGGTTACAGTATGACCTGCTAAGCTACAATATGACCTGCTAGGCTACAGTATGACCTGCTTGGCTACAGTATGAGAGACATGAGCATTGAGCAATACCCTAGTATGAGTAGAGTTTGCCTCGAGACACCCCGTCTCCAGTCTCTCTCTCTCTCGCCTTTATCTCGCTCTCTCCTGTATTTCTTTCTCTCTCTCTTCCACTGTGGGTGACTTGGCACAACTAGGCAGATTTCAAGGTTTCCTCCACCTGTTTGCCATTTTCATTTGTGGAGGCATCCGTTTTGGAGTGGTTGTGGAATGAAGTGTTGGCAGCGCAGGCAGCTCTCCCCAGTGACGACCGTTCTTTAACACATTACAACAGCAACACTCTGGCTCATTGAGATATGAGGATATATGCCACACACACACACACACACACACACACACACACACACACACACACACACACACACACACACACACACACACACACACACACACACACACACACACACACACACACACACACACACACACACACACACACACACACACACACACACACACACACACACACACACAGTATACCTACCTGAATAGCTGACACTTCTTCACAGGAGGTTGGTGACACCTTAATTGGGGAGCAGACTCGTTGTAATGACTGGAGCGGAATCAGTGGAATGGTATCAAATACATCAAACACATGGTTTGATGCCATTCCATTTGCTCCATTTCAGCCATTATGAGCCGTCCTCCCCTCAGCAGCCTCCACTGCTGTGCTTATATACAATATATTTCAGCATTTTTTGTTGTTGACTGATAGCTTTACACCTTAACACAAGATGTGTGTGACAATGTGTCTGTGTTTTACTGTAATGTATGGAGGTGTTTAGTGAGCAGCTGTAGACGTGTCCTCTTGTCATTGGACAGCTGGTACAGTTATGTCTCACAGGCATGGCAGATCCTTTTAACTCTGACTGGTGGAGGAGGAGCATTCTACTTCCCCTGATGAATCAGCTGTTTTATTGCTGTGTAAACACACGCAGGCAGGCACACACGCACTGATGCACCCCCCCCCCCCCCACACACACACACTGCAAGCAGGTGGTCCCGGTCTCATCTTGAGAGGGTCGTTAGATGTCATGCATTTCTTTCTTGATGGTGTCTGTGACAGATGCTGACAGAGACCAGGGGTTGGCGTTGTCGCTAATGGCCTGTTTGGCGTTTCAATTGGTCTTTCAGACACTTTTAGACTCTGCCGATGCGCAGAGTGACAGTGTCAGTGACAGTGTGTATATTTATATATATATATACACACACACACACAGGCACACACAGGCACTGTCTGGTGCTGAATACATTGTCTCCGAGGAACTATGGCGAATACTTAATTTGTGTCTGCACTGAAGTGGTATGTGGGAATGTATCTTCTGTGTGTTGTGGGACAGGGCTGTCTCTTCTTGTGTTAACATCTTTCCCTGGGGTTGTGGCTGGGCTGTATGAGTTTGTACACATATATTTTGTGCAGACATGTTTTCCCTGCTGTATACACACGTTTGAACAGACTACCTGCGATATATGTGTGTGTGTGTGTGTGTGTGTGTGTGTGTGTGTGTGTGTGTGTGTGTGTGTGTGTGTGTGTGTGTGTGTGCACATTCTGGTGTGAGTGTTTGCCCACTGGTTAGCTACCTATCTGCAGCCTCTGCTCTCAGGGCAGGTGATTGCTTCCGTCGGCCTCATTACCATGGTTACCGCCCGGGGGGCCATGGCACCGAGAGCATTAATCACATATAAGGATAAATCCTGGTCATCTAATTAGGGTGAAATTGTGCAGCAGTAATGTCTGGGAGGGCTGACTAGGGCCCATCAGGACAAATCTGTCTCTACCTCACAGCCAACACACCACATTATTACTGCCTTACCCTATATTACCTTATTTTTGAACTGCATGGCTATATTTTAATCTTTTTCTCAATCTCTCTTTCTCTGTGAGAATGGCTTACCAAGAAAAACGACCAAAAGGACTAGTGTGAGGTAGTGTTGTCGGAGCACTCAACAAAAAAAGCAGATTGATGTATTATTGTTATGCGGTTGCTTTATAAAAAAGTACCATGTATGTAAAATGTGTATGTAAAATGTATGTACACTGCTCAAAAAAATAAAGGGAACACTTAAACAACACAATGTAACTCCAAGTCAATCACACTTCTGTGAAATCAAACTGTCCACTTAGGAAGCAACACTGATTGACAATAAATTTCACATGCTGTTGTGCAAATGGAATAGACAACAGGTGGAAATTATAGGCAATTAGCAAGACACCCCCAATAAAGGAGTGGTTCTGCAGGTGGTGACCACAGACCACTTCTCAGTTCCTATGCTTCCTGGCTGATGTTTTGGTCACTTTTGAATGCTGGCGGTGCTTTCACTCTAGTGGTAGCATGAGACGGAGTCTACAACCCACACAAGTGGCTCAGGTAGTGCAGCTCATCCAGGATGGCACATCAATGCGAGCTGTGGCAAGAAGGTTTGCTGTGTCTGTCAGCGTAGTGTCCAGAGCATGGAGGCGCTACCAGGAGACAGGCCAGTACATCAGGAGACGTGGAGGAGGCCGTAGGAGGGCAACAACCCAGCAGCAGGACCGCTACCTCCGCCTTTGTGCAAGGAGGAGCACTGCCAGAGCCCTGCAAAATGACCTCCAGCAGGCCACAAATGTGCATGTGTCTGCTCAAACGGTCAGAAACAGACTCCATGAGGGTGGTATGAGGGCCCGACGTCCACAGGTGGGGGTTGTGCTTACAGCCCAACACCGTGCAGGACGTTTGGCATTTGCCAGAGAACACCAAGATTGGCAAATTCGCCACTGGCGCCCTATGCTCTTCACAGATGAAAGTAGGTTCACACTGAGCACATGAGCACATGAGCACATGTGACAGACGTGACAGAGTCTGGAGACGCCGTGGAGAACGTTCTGCTGCCTGCAACATCCTCCAGCATGACGGGTTTGGCAGTGGGTCAGTTATGGTGTGGGGTGGCATTTCTTTGGGGGGCCGCACAGCCCTCCATGTGCTCGCCAGAGGTAGCCTGACTGCCATTAGGTACCGAGATGAGATCTTCAGACCCCTTGTGAGACCATATGCTGGTGCGGTTGGCCCTGGGTTCCTCCTAATGCAAGACAATGCTAGACCTTATGCGGCTGGAGTGTGTCAGCAGTTCCTGCAAGAGGAAGGCATTGATGCTATGGACTAATAAGAATATTTCATTCATTCAGATCTAGGATGTGTTATTTTAGTTTTCCCTTTATTTTTTTGAGCAGTGTATATGTAGACAGAAAAGCTGTAAAAAGCAAAAATTATTTGTGTCCTCTGAAGGGGGGGGGGGGGGGGGTTAATAAAAAAGTAAGAAGCAGATTGATTTCTTTTAGCTCTCTAGAATCCATTGTACAGGATGCAAACAGGTGACTGCCGTGTTGACGTCAAGCTGAGGTCTTCCTCAGTGACCTGACCGTTGCACACAGCTCTTATTTCTAGCCTAGTGGTTCATTGAGACACAACAACGGTAGAAAATAATAATGATCATTTTTGTCGTTGTTGTTGAGCACCCCTCCTTTGTTAGTTGAAGCGCGACGGCCCACCTGAACTCGTTCTTTCCAGCAGCAGCAGGGCAGTGTTCCTGAAAAGTACTGCTCGCTGGGTAACTCACTGAAATGAGTTTATTCTCAGCCTGATGTCTCTGGCTGTTTCATACTCTCTCTTTCTCACTCTATAATTTCCTCTCTCTGTTCCCATCTTTCACACTTCTTCTCCTATTTAATACCATTCTCTCTTTCCCACACTCTCCCCCCCCCTCTCTCTTTCTGTCTCCTCTCTCTCTCTCTCCTCTGTCTCTCTCTGTCTCTCTCTCTCTCTTTCTGTCTCTTTCTTTCTCTTCTCTCTCTCTCCATGTGACAGCTGACAGAGTGGTGGGTGTATACAGAGAGTACAGTTGAAAGAGTGTAACAGTTTGACTCTTGCTGGTGTTTAATCAGCACTTTAGCGCGGCACTGGCTCTGTGAATGAGCTCTGCTGTGTTTGCAACGCCACTAACAATTACTGCACAAAGGAGCCGGGGCCACGGCGAGCGCTACCCTCCACAGTCATAATGGCTGTGTGTGTGTCTATGTGCTTTCGTGTGTGTGTGTGTGTGTGTGTCTGTGTGCGTCTGTATGCTTTTATGTGTTTGTGTTTTTTGTTTGTGTGTGTTTTTGTGTTGGTGTGTGTGTGCGCGCGTGTGACTGTGTGTGTGCGCGCGTGTGACTGTGTGTGTGTGTGTGTGTACGCATGCCTTTGCATGCCTGTATATGTGTGTGTGTGTGTGTGTGTTGGCATGCATACCAGGCAACCCAGCAACACACTGATCCCACTATGTGAAGGAGCACGGCAACAGGGCAAGCCACCCACTCTCTAGACAGAAATAGTCTGGAGCTTCTAGATAGGCACTCAGCATTCATGTAGTTCACTATTTCAATGCATATTTTAAGCCTCTCGACATTCGAACTTCTATCTGGTGGCGACTCAGTGGTTATTTCCTGGTTTGTTTGGGATGTATGCAGAGTTCATCTCACCTGTGTGTGGGTTTGGTGCTGAGTGTTTTGGGCTGTCATTGGTCTGTGGCAATGTGATTGCTGTCTTTATCACTGCCAACACTTTCTCAGAAGCAGTGTAGGATTAACAGTTTGCTAACAATCACACACACACACACACAGTCTTGTACAGCTAACCTTGTGGGGACATACAATTCAGTCCCATTCAAAATCCTATTTTCCCTAACCCCAAACCCTAAACCTAACCCTAATCCTAACCCGTACTCTTACCCTAACCCTAACCCTAACCCAAAAACCTAAACTTTATCCTAACCCTAAACCTAACCCTAGCTCCTAACCCTAACCCTAACCCTACAACTAATCCTAGCTCCTAACCTTAATATTTAACTTAATTCTAACACTAACACTAATTTTAACACCCTAAACCCCATAGAAATAGCATTTGACCTTGTGGGGACTAACAAAATGTCCCCAGCTGGTCAACTTTTTGTTCGTTTACTATTCTTGTAGGGACTTCTGGTCCCCACAAGAATAGTTAAACACGTCCACACACACACACACACACACACACACACACACACACACACACACACACACACACACACACACACACACACACACACACACACACACACACACACACACACATACACACACACACAAAGCTATTGTATTCAGTATCATATTTGTATTGTGATCTCTCAGCCTACTGTGTGGTGTATCAGGGGCCCTGTCCACATCAGATCGAACTCGTCTCCTGTAGCACGTAATGTATCACGGCAATGGTTTCATTCATGCACATAATTATTTCAGAGAATATAATAACCCTCCTATTTTCCTCTCGGTACATCTAAATGAAAAATAGGAGTCATTAAGAGCCGCCGAAGACGGTGGGAACGATAGAGAATTGGCTTGTTATGAGGACCAGACATGCATATCATTGTGTTCTCAGCGAGTTGAATCCCTTTCTAGAGATAAACAAATGGTTGAAATGTAAACACTAGTTTTATTTGTTATTTCCCTGACTCCTCTCCAGTGTGTGTGTGTGTGTGTGTGCGTGTGCGTGCGTGCGTGCGTGCGTGGGGAGGTATGTGCTCGTGCATGTATGTGGTGATATGTGCATCAATCAATCTAAGGCGGGCCCAGCTGGGCTCCATGACTTTGTAAGGAGTTTGTCTCCATCAGTGGTGAAGGTGACCTGAGGGACAGACAGACGGCCTGCTGTGGGAGGCTTTACAGCTGAGTCTTGGACCAGACAGGTTTATGTGGCTGAAACAGCAGAGCTGGCACTATGCATACAGCAAGACCCTCATACATATGTATGTGTGTGTATACATGTGTGTATGCGCACATACAGTACGTGTGTGTGTGTGTGTGTGTGTGTGTGTGTGTGTGTGTGTGTGTGTGTGTGTGTGTGTGTGTGTGTGTGTGTGTGTGTGTGTGTGTGTGTGTGTGTGTGTGTGTGTGTGTGTGTGTGTGTCTGCCAGAAATAGGCCTATCATTCTAACAGGATCATGGAAACAGCTTCTGTGCTGAGGCTTGGAGGAGATGGGAGGAGCTGAGTAAGTGTCTAGCTCTGCTACTCTGCTAGTGTCTGTGGTGCTGTCAATGGAGATTGTTGGGAGGATAGAGCCAGGTGAAGGGGTCTAGGCTGTTCCATGCTGAGCTAACTGGGCCTCTCACCACCACTACAAGCCTCAATCTGATTGGACCTGACTGGTTTAGAGCCAATTAGGGTGTAGATGTAGAACAACATAGAAAGAACACCTGCTTGAGATCATTTGAGCAGACGACTTCGACTCCAAAGAAATGAGGATGAATATTCCTTCCAGTCTGTGGTCATGTTGACATGCCACTCACGTAGGTCCTATAACGTCTGTTGGACAGTTGAAAGATTGCCTATCATTTTGCAGTTGAGAGATTTTATGGCATATATTACATTATCATATATTGCGTTATATTACGCGCACCACCCACTATGAAGGAGGATATATACGGAGACCCTGGTTATACGGTCTTATCACGAGGGATTCCAATTACCTGGACCCATAGGGCTGTACTACATAGAGATGACTGGTATCTAACTCCCTATTACCTGGACCCATAGGGCTGTACTACATAGAGATGACTGGTATCTACCGTCCTATTACCTGGACCCATAGAGCTGTACTACATATAGATGACTGGTATCTACCGTCCTATTACCTGGACCCATAGGGCTGTACTACATAGAGATGACTGGTATCTACCATCCTATTACCTGGATCCATAGGGCTGTACTACATATAGATGACTGGTATCTACCTCCCTATTACCTGGATCCATAGGGCTTTACTACATAGAGATGACTGGTATCTACCTCCCTATTACCTGGATCCATAGGGCTGTACTACATATAGATGACTGGTATCTACCTCCCTATTACCTGGATCCATAGAGCTGTACTACATAGAGATGACTGGTATCTACCTCCCTATTACCTGGATCCATAGGGCTGTGCTACATAGAGATGACTGGTATCTACCTCCCTATTACCTGGATCCATAGGGCTGTACTACATAGAGATGACTGGTATCTACCTCCCTATTACCTGGACCCATAGGGCTTTACTACATAGAGATGACTGGTATCTACCATCCTATTACCTGGACCCATAGGGCTTTACTACATAGAGATGACTGGTATCTACCATCCTATTACCTGGACCCATAGGGCTGTGCTACATAGAGATGGCTGGTAGAGTGAATCAGAAAATAAGCTGCTGCTTCACACACGCTTGGTTTGATGTGGCGTAGAAAAATGAGCGTGGTGGAAAGAAACCGCAGATAAAACGATGAGGGAAGCCATTTGAAGGCCAACGACCGGATGGGGATATTACTATTTTTATGGGCTGGGGAAATGATTCTTTCTTGATTTGAAATTCAATGTTCTTTTTTCCCACACGTAGCGTGTATGTTGGAAGTGGATGGTTTGTCTTGCTGTCGGGCAAAAAAAAGGAGCATGGTGGTGATGGAGAAAAGAAGAAAGAAGCGACAGAAAAATGATATCAAAGTATGTGGTGGTGGCTAATCACGTCCGCTCTGTTTTTACTCTTAAAAGACACTCTGTTCTGAGCTGCTGAATTATTAAGTCCATCTAAGAGAGCCTAGCGCCCTAAAGTATTCACAGTGGAGTAATGGCCGACATAGCTTGTTATTACTCAGCATAAGGCAGACAGAGGAGAGGGGCTAGAAGAGGAGGAAGGACACCCCCAGCTCTTTAAATGCTATCTCTCCTACCTTCGACAAAATATTACAATATTACAATAGGAAAGCCTGATAATGTTTCAGTAGGGTGTTGTACAACAGTCCACAGAAGAGAGGACAAAAGAGTGGAGATGTTTTTCCTTTTTCTCCAGGCGGTGATTATGATGACAGTGCTGTGGATATTGGAAAGGCCTCCGAGATAATCCAGTGGAAATGAGAAAAGGACAAGAAGGACAGCTGAAATTAAAATGGCCTCCCTTGACAACATTCTTGATTATTATGTAGAAACATAATCTTTGTTTCGTCTGCTCATGGCAACTGGGTTGGAACAAACTTCAATCAAAATGGGAGATCACAGTTGAGAATGTGAATTAGTGCAGTTTGAAGAGAAGCGGCGGTTTCTTTAGACTGGTCGTCTCCCTCCCGTATCTTATCATTGCACTGTGAGCCTGGTTCTGTTGACCTTCACAGATGTTCACTTTGGAGAAATCAGTTTGACTCTGTTGCTTTATTTGGCTCATAATGCTAGCGCAGTTGTCAAGAACTCAAGTACTAAACAACATCCTAACTTTGCTCTCTGCACAATAATGGCTACATTTGCTAATAACAGTTAAACATTTGAAGGTAAACGACCTTAAAATGATCTTTTAATACCCCACATTGTGTAATGTAAGAAAGCTTTTAACAATATTGGCCGTAGGCAAGGCAAACTATTTCTGTGTGTGTGGTTGAGAGGAGCCAAACCCCTTTCACCTCACATGGAAAGAATGGGGCAGTATTACCTCACATCACGTCCTTGGTTGCAGTCCCAACAAAATGGGGATCTAGAAAACGTGGAGCCTTCTGATTTGACTGATGTGAGTTGGAATGGAGCTGGGCTGAAAATGTTCCATGACAAGATCACTGATACCAAGAGAGACTGCAGGCAGCTCTGACAGAGAACAGGTAGTTTGTGGCACATTCCTCTCTCTCTCTCTCTCTCTCTCCATCTCTCTCTCTCTCTCCATCTCTACCTCTCTCTCTCTCTCCATCTCTACCTCTCTCTCTCTCTCTCACTCCATCTCTACCTCTCTCTCGCTCTCTCTCTCCATCTCTACATATCTCTCTCTCTCTCCATCTCTCTCTCTCTCCATCTCTACCTCTCTCTCTCTCTCTCTCTCTCTCTCTCTCCATCTCTCTCTCTCGCTCTCTCTCCAACTCTCTCTCTCGCTCTCTCTCCATCTCTCTCGCTCTCTCTCCATCTCTACCTCTCTCTCGCTCTCTCTCTCCATCTCTACCTCTCTCTCTCTCTCTCTCTCTCTCCATCTCTCTCTCTCTCTCTCTGGCTCTCTCTCTCTCTCTCTCTGGCTCTCTCTCTCTCTCTCTCCATCTCTCTCTCTCTCGTTCCCTATCTCTCCGTTTTCCGCTCCTGTTTCCGCCTGGTGTGTGCGTCAGACAGGATTGGATGATAAGCAGAGTGCCACGGTCCAAACCCACAGCTGGGGACTCTGCATGGGGAAAGGGACAGGCCCAGGAACACAGACACTCTTTCCATTGGTTCTCTGTGCCTGTCAGCCAGTAGCATCTCTTCTCTTTGTTTTTGGTGTAGGTGTGGATGTCAAAATCAGGGGCAGTCGCAAGAGAAAGTTGTTACTGACCATGATTGCTGTTTGCTTTCTAGATTACCTCTGATAACAGTTAGTCTGTCACTCTCCCGTAGAGGGCAGTCTTGAGCTGCAAACAGTTCCAGACAGCCCTGCAGTAAACACACACGCAAACACACATACAAACACATAAACACACACACACAAACACACACGCACAGCCAACACAGAGCTGATGGAGACGAGTGTTGAGGAGCGATGGAGAAGAGGCAGCAGAGGCGTCTGTCTGTATGTGTGTCTGTGGCCAGAGGTGTGATGAGAGATGAGGAGTTTGTGTGCTGGGTCCCAAGCAGACTGATAGCACTCCATGAATATTTCATATTGTTGATTGAACTGCTCACAGATAGCAGCTACTCCCTCTGACTGTCAGTCACTCTGGCATAGTGAGGCTGGATGAATGAGGCACTTGCTCATTGGAGAAATTGAACAACTGCCTATAGGGAGGAGTTTTTGAAACCTGAAGCACATTGATTGGTCCATATTATAGGGGCGGAGCCTGTGGGGGAGGAGCCTAACAGTCATTCCGCATCCTGATTGGTCAACGTCATATGAGAGCCTCTTTATGGTAATGTTACAGGTTGAAACGCTCCAATCTCTACCTAGTTTGATTGATCGCCGTAGAAGTGGGACGTATAGTGACAATAAAGACAATTGTCATTTTGACGGATGGCTCTACATGGTTGTGTAAGACAGTTTTAGTGGACCCTGTCATGATGGACAGCGCGGACAGGAAAGCTGAACTTCTCTGCTGTGATAGTAAAGAGGGTAATGGAAAGGAGTTATGGAGTCAGGAGTCTTCGTGTATTTTCCCCTGAAAAGGTTCAACTCTGCAGTTTGGAGCTTTCTTGACCTTTACTTTGCAGAGTTGGCTCTGTATAAAAATGTGTTTACTTCAATTGGTCACTTTATTCATTGTGATGAATAGACTGCTACGAGACTGCTACGCATTTATGGAAGGGAAGACTATACATTATGCTGAATTGTACTTCTAATGTCAACCTGATTTAATAAAAAGGGACCAGAGAAAGAGGGAGAGGACGAGAGAGCTAGAGAGAGAGAGAGAATGAGATCGCTTGAGAGAGACAATCGCTTGAATTAAAAGTGCTGTTCTTGGAATATCTTAATGGGAATATGAATGCAGACACTAAAGACCTTAACCACCCTGCAGTATAAATGGTAGCCAGCTGATTGTCCCTCTCTCTAGTTGGAACATAGCAGCACTGTCCCTCAGGATCCCATGGTCCTATCCCTCCCATCCAAACATAATTACATTTAATTGAAGTTATATGTCAATTGAATAGTGGATAATCCACTGTAGCTGGTTCCTGCTAGTGAGAGCAGAGCAGCATGACATTCTATCTCACAATCAATCAGCAGTCAATGTAGCGTCTCGTTCTCTCTGTTAGTCCATGAATCCATATGGCTCTGGATGGAGATGTTATATTATTATGATCATCACCAACATGGCTGATCTAGGATCTGTCCATATAATCTTCTTCATTATGATCTAAATGAAAAAACTGATCCTAGATCAGCAGTTCTACTGTGAATACAGGCACCGGACACAATACTGCCTATAGCACAGACTTTACTGTGCTATAGGCAGTATAGTGTCCAGTGCCGGTATTCACAGTAGGACTGCTGATCTAAGATCAGTTTTTACATTTCTGGGTTGGCTGCCATTTGAGATGTTCTCCCTTTGTCCCCAAACACCAATGTTCTCTTAATTTCCTCACTTGATGTCATTCTGTGTTAGAAAATGTGAAGTAACAGTTACATGCAATGCTGTGTTGAGTAATTCTGTGTTGAGTAATTCTGTGTTGAGTAATTCTGTGTTGAGTAATTCTGTGTTGAGTAATGCTATGTTGACTGATGCTGTGTTGAGTAATTCTGTGTTGACTAATGCTGTGTTGAGTAATTCTGTGTTGAGTAATGCTATGTTGACTGATGCTGTGTTGAGTAATTCTGTGTTGAGTAATGCTGTGTTGAGTAATTCTGTGTTGACTAATGCTGTGTTGACTAATGCTGTGTTGACTAAAGCTATGTTGACTAATTCTGTGTTGACTGATGCTGTGTTGACTGATGCTGTGTTGAGTAATGCTGTGTTGAGTAATTCTGTGTTGACTGATGCTGTGTTGAGCAATGCTATGTTGACTGATGCTGAGTTGAGTAATGCTGTGAATGAATTCTTTGTGTGTCGATGCTCATGTCAGCTCCCTTGGGTAAGTTGGTGTGTGTAGGGTTAAACTGAGTGGGAATGATCTTCTGTGGCTGGGGAGAGAGAATGGTAGGGGGAGAGAGAATGGTAGGGGGAGAGAGAATGGTAGGGGGAGAGAGAATGGTAGGGGGAGAGAGAATGGTAGGGGGAGAGAGAATGGTAGGGGGAGAGAGAATGGTAGGGGGAGAGAGAATGGTAGGGGGAGAGAGAATGGTAGGGGGAGAGAGAATGGTAGGGGGAGAAGGGGGAGGTAGAGAGCGCAGGTTGTTGTGTCTGTCCACTGGAGCTGAAAATAGGGCTGGGGCTGCAGGCTCTCTCTCTCTGCACGCTGTCGGGGATCACAGCAGCACACTGGACTCTGAGCATGCCTGGTATAGGCCGCACAGACACAGAGCAACAGGGAATATCTCTATCTCTCTTTCCTTCTCTCTATCGCCCTATTTCTGATCTATAATTCGTGCTACAGAACCATCTCCTCCAGTCTATATCATTGTGGCAGCCTCTCATAGACTTCTGTTATAGCTTCATTCATTCTCTAGTGTGAAATGGCATGTTTAGCTACTATAGCTTCACATCTATTCTATTCAACAAATAAGATATAATCTATTCCATTCCTAATCAACTCTGTCTCTCTCTCCTTTTTCTGTCTGAGGGCTTGTTTGTGTAATGTTGTTTGTGGGCCACCGTGTCAAGGCGTCTGTCTGCCGTTCTCGTTAAGGCTAATTAAGACTTACTTACCAGTGCGTTGTTTCTGAGTCTGCTGTACCTGAGACAGACGACTATGTTGGAGAGGAAACGTCCTCACAGTGATATGGGAGCCGCACGCGTCAATTAAGCAGAACGAGCTGAGAGCGCCGCAACACATCAATATTTATGTCATCTACATAGAGATGAGATTGGCTTTCAGGGAGGCATTTACTGTGTGATAAACCTTCCTTCCTTCCCGCTCTCTCCCTCCATCTCTCCCTCAGCGATCATCAACCGCCTATCAGGAGCCCTGGTGTTATGAGAGGAGGAGGAGGAGGGGAGGAGAGTGATATGAGAAAGAACCTTTAGGGCCAGAGGTGTTTATACCTGAGCGGCTGAAGTAAAATGAGTTTTGACTTATGGCGCTCTATCTAACATGCCTTGGTGTTTGTGCCTGTGGCTGGTTAATATGAACATCAGCTTAACTAGAAGATTCACAGGCGCATGTATTTGAAAAGTTTGTGCTTTCATAACCCCTGATTTTGAATGCCTGCATTTCAAACATTGTTTGTGGGAAAGCTTCATCTAAAGCAGCGTTGAAAGACAGACTATTGATCCCCCATAGAACTACCACAGCATGTACATGACATGTATGTGAATACGATCACGTAGCCTGTGTACGAGGGGGTTGGAGGGTAACCCCTGCTAGCTCTGGTCTGGCTGCTTTGACATTGATGCTGATGGAGTGTAGGGTCAGAGGTCGCGGCTGTCAGGCGCTCTAGGCAGGAGACTCAGTCGCATGCCATGCCGCCTATCTCCCCCAGCGCTCAGGGCAACTGAGCCACACTCATCCCCAGTATGGGGCCACACTGGAAATGTGCACATATCTCCATCTGAAGTCTGGAAGGGAAAACTTCATCTCAAAGTGCTCTGCAGAAGTGGGCCCAGTGTTCTGAGCTGTCTGGGAGAGTTTGGCTCGGCTCTGGCCCACAGCTACTACTGATGTTAAACAGTGATGGGACGTGACAAATACAAACATTCACCATCTCTAGTTGTGTAGGCTTACTCATATGTGCTCCCAAATTGTGCACACTGAGGCTACACAGATACGGAAACACATAGACCTTCAGTTTGTGTTCTCTAAGTAGGCCAGAGTTGTCTGGTACAATAGGCAGAGAGGGAATAAGAAGGTCTAGGATCAGTAGATCAGCCTCTCACTCACTCACTCACTCACTCACTCAGTCACTCACTTTGTAGGGGTGTGTGGCGTTCTATGTACAGTGGACGAGGAAGGGGGCGTGGTTCTAACTTTCTAGGTCTGTTAAAATGAAGGAAAGTTTGTGCTTTTAGTTATGTAACTATTGGGCCAATAAAGGTCTTGCTCTCTTTGTTTTAATCGAGGACAGAGCGGTCGGGCCATGTTTGGTGTGTTTATCCTCCGACACACTCTCCTAGGTGTTTAAGCCCTTGCCTAGGCCCTTTGGGAGTCGTAGAGAGTAAATGGCCAGTATCGATCACCGTGATAGAAAACACTAATGTTTCTCTTCATGTCAACCGCATCACTGAAATCCCCCAATGGGGTCCATTTCCCTCCACAAAGTGGGATGCGAGACGACTGAGACCGTTACTGCCAACTTTGTGGAGTGGAAACTTGGTAGCAATCTGTTTTGCTGTTGTCTTTTCTCTCCCCTGCCTTCCCCTCTTTTTGTTCTTCTCCTCCACAGAGAGTGTCTATGTCATCAGTAATTACCTTCAGACAAACGGAGGGTCCTGACGGCTGCTGCATTTCTAATTAACCTCTCCGTTCACACTCGCCCAAAATCAATGTGGCGCTTTGTTGAATCATTAATGGACAACAACAGTCGCGCCACAGCGCCACAGCGACGCCGCGCCACAGCGACGGCCTGTTTGATTGACACTCCGGGGACTGATCTTTGTGTTTGCTATAGCGTTCTTCTCCCTCTGTGGTCTGCGTTCCACGTTCCAGCTGTGGATTTGAATGGAAAGAATACGTAAATAATGAAAATGCCTTAATTTCTATGCAGATTTGTTTGCTAGTGTTATGTAGATTGCATGATGTGTCTTCATAAGATAAAGCGGCTGGTAAAAGGCATTTTTTGCATATGACCTTTTAATTTGCATTCCAGACTCACAAAAGCACATGATGAATGAATATTTCTCATCCAAACGTTCATGGTAGGCCAGGACATCACCTTGAGTTGGGTAATCCCTTAACAACCACAGTGAGCTTTAGTCCAGAGTCTTGTTGGAATCTGACCTGACAGACAGGGATCCCTGGTGGAGTTTTATTACCTTAGATGAGCTACGGTATAACAGCACGGTGAATGAGCTTTACACTGGGTTGCATTCCAACCCTTCCTCTGTGTGTGTGTGTGTGTGTGTGTGTGTGTGTGTGTGTGTGTGTGTGTGTGTGTGTGTGTGTGTGTGTGTGTGTGTGTGTGTGTGTGTGTGTGTGTGTGTGTGTGTGTGTGTGTGTGTGTGTGTGTGTGTGTGTGTGTGTGTGTGTGTCCGTGTGCTCCCAAGCATATCATACTTTCCTTTACAATCTCAGAGTTTATGCATGAAAGGCGTCCCAACGGGGATGGTATCATTGAAACATGATCGTGGCTCTCCAACACTCCCAGTTAAAGTAGAGGCCTGCGTTGGGAACATAGTCGGCTGCCAGATGCGATTGGGTGGTAGAGCCTTCGAAGTGGGCATTGTGACAATGCAGGTTGTCAGAGAGGCAGTTGGTCACGCTAGAGAACCTCTGAGTCACTCCCGGTTCACTAATTCTCTGCAGCTCCGACATGCTCCTTGGCCTCGTGTGTGTGTGTGTGTGTGTGTGTGTGTGTGTGTGTGTGTGTGTGTGTGTGTGTGTGTGTGTGTGTGCGTGTGCGTGTGCGTGTGCGTGTGCGTGTGCGTGTGCGTGTGCGTGCATGCGTAATGGTCCTTCCTATGGCTTCCTCTGTCTGCGATTCAATTTAACACAAATATTTAAATTGACATTTCCCTTCTGATTCTCCCAGACAGTGTCACAGTTCATTACAACATAATTGAATGAGAATATTCTATAAGTCGCCTCATACAGCACAGTAATAATGTACTCACTGACACTGCATCCAGTCCCTGACTGAAGACACATTGACAGAGACCATTGCTTCAGCTCCCGAGTACATTACATTTGGTCTCATGAAGGTACTGTACATGCCTCGTACACCGTCACTGACATCCTTTCATAATTATCACCATCTCCGCCACTGAAAATAAATATTCCAGAGGGGACGGTGAGATGTCTGGTCCGCGATTCGACGGCAGCGTTTTTTAATCTCTCGCCCATCAGCCTCCATTACAGGCAGGCTCACATGCCAAGCTTCGCCCGGGCCTCGTGTTGGGTTAGTGCAATTACCTTGGCCCAGCGAGCCCTGTAATAAGACCACTCGCTGTAATAAGACCACTCGCTGTATCAGTGACAGGCATCAGGAGCGGCCCAGCAGCAGCCATTAGCTGGTCCCCAGCCTCCAGAACGAAGTCAGCCGTTAATATCAATGAGGCCTGGCTTCCAGCATCCTGCTGCACAAGCGCACCACACTGAGCCCATTCATCACCCTGGTGACACCTTCACTCCATAGTCCAGTATGGAGCCCTAGGGCGACCCGTGAGGAACCAGGCTCAGGCTGCATCATTAGAGCCACAATGGCAGCCCAGGTCAGAGTTGGCTTAGCACACACTCCTGTTTGGTTGTTTGTCTTCTCGTATGGAATATGTGCACGTGTGTTTATAATGTTGTAATTGCATTGGATTCTAATGTAGTTGTCTCCCATCATTTTAACAAGGTGCTTGCCTCAGTGTTGCATGTGTGTGGAGGGTAGTTGGATGCACAAGCATGTGTGTGTCTGTGTACATTTTAGCCTGCGTTTGTATTGAAGTGTTTGTTTGTTGCGTGTGTGTGCCTGTTAGCAGTGCAGGAACCCAAGCGGGAGGGCAGGCAAGGCTCGTAAATCCTGTGGTAATCAGTGGTGGGGATGAGCTGTGTAGTCTTGTGTGTAGCTGTAACAGTGTTCATCAGAGGGGGGTCTGGGCTGTGCTGCTCCACTCTGAGCCTGTATAGATTTTAGCAGCTCGATATCCCTAAATGGCTCCATCACGGGACGTCTGTGATTACTGAGCCCAGAACCAACCTCTTAATGAAAGGTCAATTAAGAAGTAAACTATTGATCCATCCCCTCCTCTCCTTCCTCCTTCCTCCTCCCCCTCTTCATCTTCTCTCAGGCAGAGAAATTGATCAAGTCTGAGCTCTTCCCTGGCTATGCCATCACCCTCCCTCCCTCCCTTCTATTTTGCGCAGACTGTCAGTTAGTCAAGTTTTTCATCTCTGCTTACAGAGAGGAGCGGGGGCTGAAGCACAGCCGGGCCTATGGTAAACCATGTCAGAACTAAAACCAGACCCATGCTGTGTTGACAACACTACCACTCCACCGGGTGGTCCAACCACTGCTGCTCAGCCTCAGCACATGTTGAGTAGTGCAACACTTTTCCAACTTCTGACCACATGTAGCGTCTCAAAGCAGGATTGATGATTTCGGATCAGTTTGGCCTATTAGCTCACAATAAATTACATGGAGAAGGGGGGATCTGATTCTGATCCCAGATCAGCACTCCTACTCTGAAACGCTTGATACAGCACATAAAGCCCCAGATCTGGAAAAACACTGGCCCCTAGGCTAAGAGACAGAGTATTTCATGGTTAGGTCACATGGCTTTATGGATTCCCATGCAGACCAGACTTGACTGCAGATCATTTAGTGACATCATGGCTGTTCAGGTGACCTCCAGTGGCATTCCACCCACACCACAGTACCACGACAGTCATTAGACCTGGGGGTTGTGGTTAGCTCAGCATCTGTGACACGCCAAACAATACGGCCATTTCTGGATGAAAAGGTTTCAAGTTTTTGAGTTTCAACAGTCCATGCCTCGGGTGGCTGGAGTCTTTGGCAATTATTTGGGTGTTGAAGCCTGTGAGAATGGCTCACAACTGTAGCTCTCTCTCTCTCTCTCTCGCTCTCTCTCTCTCTCTCTCTCTCTCTCTCTCTCTCTCTCTCTCTCTCTCTCTCTCTCTCCCTGTATAAGATGGGCTACACCTTCATTGTGGGATGGAAGCTATTTTGTTATCAGGGAAACTGGGTGATTGCCACGGAGTTATTGTCTGGTCTCAGTTTAAACATCTAAATATGCCTGTCCTGAAGCATATAGCCAATACCACATTTCTACGTGTCTGTGTATTCTGATGATGTGTATACCAGAAATAAAGATGGGCTTTTTGTGTCAAACACAAAAGTAAAAGAGGCTTTTCATCATAACATTCGGCTAACCAGTGAAGTTATTCTGTTGAGTACGCCACTGGGGAGGGGATACCGAGTCAGTTGCACAACTGACTGCATTTAACCCAACCCTTCTGAACCAGAGAGGTGCGGAGGGCTGCCTTAATCAACGTCCACAGCGCAGTTGTTGTTGGGGGCCTTGCTCAAGGGCAGAACAGCAGATTTTCCCACCTTGCCGGCTCAGGGATTTGAACCAGCAACCTTTTTAGTTACCGGCCCAATGCTGTTAACCGCTAGGCTACCTGCCACAACCTATTCATAGTGTGAATTGGCTGCTCCCATCCCAACAAGTGGTAAAACTGTTTCATACTCTCTTATGTCTCCCTCTTCCACTCTACTGACATGTATGTGGAATTGATAGATGCACACACAAACACACACACACGGCGCTACATGTTCATGTTTTTAAACGTATGTAAATTGTAAAGTATTTTGTCTGTAATGTCTTTTTCGTTACGTGTCAGACACCAGTAAGACTAGCTGTCCCCAGTGGCGTCGACTAATAGGGGATCCTAATAAATCAAAATCTAGAGCTACCCATACAATACCTGCTTCCTCTCGCTTCCCTGTCCATCTGTCTCCCCCGTCTCCCCCGCCTCTCCCCTAGCATCAGATGAGATGAACGCCTGGTGCATGACATGCATTGTGTGAGGTGGCAGCTCTTTGATAGGCCCATCTGCTGTCTACCGATCTCCTTCAAGACAGGTAGCCCTGCTCTCGCATCTCACCAACGGTTTTACACACACAGATCCTCACACAGCCCCTTTGATCTGTTGAAGCTCCCAATGAATACAGAAATACAGACAGATAGATTTGTGGATAATATATCGCTGCTCTTTTCTTAACCCTGTTCAGAATGGAGAGAGAGTCAGAGAGAGGCAGAGAGAGGCAGAGAGGGGTTGCTGGGGTTGCAGTCATTACAGTGCTCAGTTGGACAACACACTGGCTGTCTTTTGAAGTTTAATTCCACTTGATGTATTATTTGGCGAACACACGTTTCTCAACTGAGGTCGGCCTGTGATTTATTTATTGACATTTTTGTTGTAGTTGATGCCAAGTCACACCAAATAGCCTGTCCTCCTGGGCAGAGAGCTTGGAGATGAGGGCTCACTACCAGTGGTAGTTTCACTCTCTGCTCGTCATGTCCATTTCACATGTATAGGGGCTACCAAGACATCAACAGCTTTACCCATAAACACCCATCTTTATTCCTGCCACTCCAGTAGAGCCCAATCATATGTCTGACGTGCTACTTTTGATACAGTGGTCAGGTAATAATGTTTCGCCAATTGCCGTGTCGCCGGTGTGCGCCGAGGCACAGTGGAAGGTAGCAGGTGTACGCAGACGAACAGCGCGGCCAATCCATTCCAACAGCCCAGCCGGCTTTATGACGGACACATTCCATTTCCTGCTCCAGCAGCACTATCAGCACGGAGCCTGTCTTGTTCCACCACCTAAAGTGTGGCCTCCCTGCCGGGAGACAAATGCATCGGAGAGGCCAATTTCTATGGCAATTTCTGCTAGCGAAGTCGGTCAGCACGGTGTAACCAGCAGGCACGACAGAACAGTCACCTGTGGGAGTACGGTTAACAGAAGAGACAGAGAGGAAGAGAGAGAAAGAGAGGGAATGTGAGAGAAACTGTGTGTATGTGTGCGTGTGTATGTGTGTGTGTGTACGTCCGTTCCTCTTTGTGTGTCTGCATGTGAGTAAGAGATAAAACATGTGTAACAGAGAGAAAGAGAGGTGGAGAAATGGGTAGAGAGGTGGAGAAATGGGTAGAGAGGTGGAGAAATGGGTAGAGAGGTGGAGAAATGGGTAGAGAGGTGGAGAAATGGGTAGAGAGGTGGAGAAACGGGTAGAGGTGGAGAAACGGGTAGAGGTGGAGAAACGGGTAGAGAGGTGGAGAAATGGGTAGAGGTGGAGAAACGGGTAGAGGTGGAGAAACGGGTAGAGGTGGAGAAACGGGTAGAGGTGGAGAAACGGGTAGAGGTGGAGAAACGGGTAGAGGTGGAGAAACGGGTAGAGGTGGAGAAACGGGTAGAGGTGGAGAAACGGGTAGAGGTGGAGAAACGGGTAGAGGTGGAGAAACGGGTAGACGTGGAGAAACGGGTAGAGGTGGAGAAACGGGTAGAGGTGGAGAAACGGGTAGAGGTGGAGAAACGGGTAGAGAGGTGGAGAAACGGGTAGAGAGGTGGAGAAACGGGTAGAGAGGTGGAGAAACGGGTAGAGAGGTTGAGAAACGGGTAGAGGTGGAGAAACGGGTAGAGAGGTGGAGAAACGGGTGGAGAAACGGGTAGAGAGGTGGAGAAACGGGTAGAGAGGTGGAGAAACGGGTAGAGAGGTGGAGAAACGGGTAGAGAGGTGGAGAAACGGGTGGAGAAACGGGTAGAGAGGTGGAGAAACGGGTAGAGAGGTGGAGAAACGGGTAGAGAGGTGGAGAAACGGGTAGAGAGGTGGAGAAACTGGTAGAGAGGTGGAGAAACGGGTAGAGAGGTGGAGAAACAGGTAGAGAGAAAGAGAGAAACGGGTAGAGAGGTGGAGAAATAGGTAGGGAGGTGGAGAAACAGGTGGAGATAAATAGAGATGGAGAAATGGGTAGAGAGATGGAGAAACAGGTAGAGAGGTGAAGAAACAGGTAGAGAGGTGGAGAAACAGGTAGAGAGGTGGAGAAACAGGTAGAGGTGGAGAAACAGGTAGAGAGGTGGAGAAACAGGTAGAGGTGGAGAAACAGGTAGAGAGGTGGAGAAACAGGTAGAGAGGTGGAGAAACAGGTAGAGAGGTGGAGAAACAGGTAGAGAGGTGGAGAAACAGGTAGAGAGGTGGAGAAACAGGTAGAGAGGTGGAGAAACAGGTAGAGAGGTGGAGAAACAGGTGGAGAGGTGGAGAAACAGGTGGAGAGGTGGAGAAACAGGTGGAGAGGTGGAGAAACAGGTGGAGAGGTGGAGAAACAGGTGGAGAGGTGGAGAAACAGGTAGAGAGGTGGAGAAACAGGTAGAGGTGGAGAAACAGGTAGAGAGGTGGAGAAGCAGGTAGAGAGAGGGAGAAACGGGTAGAGAGGTGGAGAAACAGGTAGAGAGAAAGAGAGATGGAGAAACGGGTAGAGAGGTGGAGAAACAGGTAGAGAGGTGGAGAAACAGGTAGAGAGGTGGAGAAACAGGTAGAGAGAGGGAGAAACGGGTAGAGAGGTGGAGAAACAGGTAGAGAGAAAGAGAGAGGGAGAAACGGGTAGAGAGGTGGAGAAACAGGTAGATGTAAAGGGATGTACAAATCTGACGAATCACATCAGCAGTACTACCACTGAATGTAGCCTAATGGTATCAACCAGTGGCAATATATTTAAGTCTAAAAGTCAAGAGTTCTGAATACTTTCTGAATGGACTGTATATATATTGGTAGTTTATATGTAATTATGTGTGTGTGGATGTACAGTGGGGAGAAAAAGTATTTGATACACTGCCGATTTTGCAGGTTTTCCTACTTACAAAGCATGTAGAGGTCTGTAATATTTATCATATCATATCATTTTTATCACTTCAACTGTGAGAGACGGAATCTAAAACAAAAATCCAGAAAATCACATTGTATGATTTTTAAGTAATTAATTTGCATTTTATTGCATGACATAAGTATTTGATACATCAGAAAAACAGAACTTAATATTTGGTACAGAAACCGTTGTTTGCAATTAGAGATCGTTTCCTGTAGTTCTTGACCAGGTTTGCACACACTGTAGCAGGGATTTTGGCCCACTCCTCCATACAGACCTTCTCCAGATCCTTCAGGTTTCGGGGCTGTCGCTGGGCAATACGGACTTTCAGCTCCCTCCAAAGATTTTCTATTGGGTTCAGGTCTGGAGACTGGCTAGGCCACTCCAGGACCTTGAGATGCTTCTTACGGAGCCACTCCTTAGTTTCCCTGGCTGTGTGTTTCGGGTCGTTGTCATGCTGGAAGACCCAGCCACGACCCATCTTCAATGCTCTTACTGAGGGAAGGAGGTTGGGGTTGCAGAAAAGCATCCCCAAAGAATGATGTTTCCACCTCCATGCTTCACGGTTGGGATGGTGTTCTTGGGGTTGTACTCATCCTTCTTCTTCCTCCAAACACGGCGAGTGGAGTTTAGACCAAAAAGCTCTATTTTTGTCTCATCAGACCACATGACCTTCTCCTATTCCTCCTCTGGATCATCCAGATGGTCATTGGCAAACTCCAGACGGGCTTGGACATGCACTGGCTTGAGCAGGGGGTCCTTGCGTGCGCTGCAGGATTTTAATCCTTGACGGTGTAGTGTGTTACTAATAGTTTTCTTTGAGACTGTGGTCCCAGCTCTCTTCAGGTCATTGACCAGGTCCTGCCGTGTAGTTCTGGGCTGATCCCCCACCTTCCTCATGATCATTGATGCCCCACGAGGTGAGATCTTGCTTTGAGCCGCAGACCGAGGATGATTGACCGTCATCTTGAACTTCTTCCATTTTCTAATAATTGCGCCAACAATTGTTGCCTTCTCACCAAGCTGCTTGCCTATTGTCCTGTAGCCCATCCCAGCCTTGTGCAGGTCTACAATGTTATGTCATATATACTTATGTCATGCAATAAAATGCAAATTAATTACTTAAAAATCATACAATGTGATTTTCTGGATTTTTGTTTTAGATGTGAATAGGGTGGATACACTAGTTTTTGTATTGTCTTGGGGTTTTGTATTGTCTAGGGGTTTTGTATTGTCTAGGGTTTTGTATGTTTATGGTGGCCTGATATGGTTCCCAATCAGAGGCAGCTGTTTGTCGTTGTCTCTGATTGGGGATCATATTTAGGTAGCCATTTCCCTTTGGTGTCTGTGGGTTCTTATTCTATGTTTAGTTGCCTGTCTGCACTATTTCATATAGCTTCACGTTTCGTTCGTTTTGTTGTTTTGTTTGTTTGTTCAGTGTTCTTTCTTTAATGAAGAAGAATGTACGCATACCACGCTGCACCTTGGTCCGATTCATACGACGAACGTGACAGAAGAACCCACCATAAATGGACCAAGCAGCTTGTTCAGGAGGAATGGATCTGGGAGGAGATTTTGGATGGAGCAGGACCCTGGACGCAGGCTCGGGAGTATCGCCTTCCGAAGGAGGAAATAGAGGCAGCAAAAGCGGAACGGCGATATTACGAGGAGTTATACCAACGAGGTAGGCCACAGGAACCCCAATAAAAAAAAATAGGGGGGGGGGGGGGGCACATGGAGCAGTCGGCGGAGCCGAGGAGCGAACCAGAGCCAGTCGGGGAGTCGGATGAGGAGTTCGATGCACGATTCCGGAAAGAGGTGCTAGCATTGAGAGCGCTGCAGAGTGGGCGTGCTGGGGAGCGTGTGACTGGTCAGACACTGTGTTACGCAGTGATGCGCACGGTGTCTCCAGTTCGCATTCATAGCCCGGTGCGCTTTATTCCAGCTCTTCGCACTTGCCGGGCTTAAGTGAGCATCCAGCCAGGACACATTGTGCCAGCTCTACGCTACAGATCTCCAGTGCGTCTCCACAGTCCAGTACGTCCTGTGCCTCCTCTCCGCACTCGCCCTGAGGTGCGTGTCCCCAGCCCTGTACCACCAGTGCTGGCACCATGCATCAGACCTCCAGAGGGCCTCCACAGTCCAGTACGTGCTGTTCCTGCTCCTTGCACACGCCCTGAGGTGCGTGTCCTCAGCCCGGTACCACCAGTGCCGGCACCACGCATCAGACCTCCAGTGCGCCTCCACAGTCCAGTACAGCCTGTGCCTCCTCTCCTCACTCGCCCTGAGATGCGTGTCATCAGCCCGGTACCACCAGTTCCGGCACCACGCATCAGGCCTCCAGTGCGCTTCCACAGTCCAGTACGGCCTGTGCCTCTTCCCCGCACTCGCCCTGAGGGTCGTGTCCTCAGCCCGGTACCACCAGTTCCGGCACCACGCATCAGGCTTCCAGTGCGCTTCCACAGTCCAGTACGGCCTGTGCCTCTTCCCCGCACTCGCCCTGAGGTGCGTGTCCTCAGCCCGGTACCACCAGTTCCGGCGACGGTCCCCAGTCCGGGGTCTCCAGCAACGGTCCCCAGTCCGGGGTCTCCAGCAACGGTCCCCAGTCCGGGGTCTCCAGAGACGGTTCCCAGTCCAGAGCTTCCGGCGATGATCCACGGTCCGGTTCTACAAAGGCGGAGGGATCAGCGTAAGGAGGGGGGGCGTCGTCCAGAACCAGAGCCCCCACCCAGACCCTCCCCTATAGGTTCAGGTTTGCGGCCGGGAGTCCGCACCTTTGGGGGGGGATACGGTCATGCCCTGACCTAAGATATCTCAGTTTTCTTTATATTTTGGTTAGGTCAGGGTGTGACTAGGGTGGATACGCTAGTTTTTGTATTGTCTAGGGTTTTGTAGGTCTAGGTATTTGTATGTTTATGGTGGCCTGATATGGTTCCCAATCAGAGGCAGCTGTTTGTCGTCTTTGATTGGGGATCATATTTAGGTAGCCATTTCCCTTTGGTGTTTGTGGGTTCTTATTCTATGTTTAGTTGCCTGTCTGCACTATTTCATATAGCTTCACGTTTCGTTCGTTTTGTTGTTTTGTTTGTTTGTTCAGTGTTCTTTCTTTAATGAAGAATAATGTACGCATACTGCTGCACCTTGGTCCGATTCATACGACGAACGTGACATGCTCATTCTGTTCACCAGTTCCGGATGTCCAAGTCACCGGCTTTCTAGGCTTCACTGAACGGGATTCATTATTATCAACCCCAGACTGTCTTGTCTGATTACACACACCTGATTCCCATGTCCCCTGATTAGTATGATATATATGTGCCTTCCGTTCCCTCTGTCTTTGTCGGTTATTGTTCCCATGTCCGTTGGCTGTGTGAGTACCTATGCGTTGGTGCAGCTGTTATGCTGCGTGCTTTATATATTGTGTATTACGGCTATCGTCCCGGGTCGTTCAACAAGGTTTACTCTCGCTCTTTTGTTTGGGTACAGCCCATTGATTTGTATACGTGTTTGTTTTGGGTGTATTAAAAAACCCTATTGTGTATTCCTGCGCCTGTCTCCAAAATCCTTTATAACAGCGTGACAATATGAGGCAATTCGTAATTTCAATTAATAGATTAATGAGCGAGCTAGCACGGACGTAGTCAATATAACTATTTGTTCAGCACTTCTGAAATGTACAGCGCCAGAATTCAGAACATGGGCCGCTCTTACAGTATTCTCCCTGTACACCAAGTCAGAACCGTAGAAAAAGCAGACAATGAAAGCTCTTACAATTTCCGATGATGATATTTCTCTATAACAAGCTATAGACTACATGTGCACCACCAAGTCAGAACAGTGGGCTAAATTATGAGGGGAAAAGGGACCAAATGATTAGGGAAAGGCACTTGGGCTACTAACAGCTTACTACACAACATACACTTAGTCTTACTTTTATTCACACCTGACCAAAATATAAAGAAAACAGAGATATCTCAGGTCAGGGTGTGACAGAGCATCAGTACCGGAGGGATCCGGACACATATACGCTCGTCGTCCCCTTATGCCATAGTTTGTACATCTCAATTGTCAGTAGAAACCACATTTGTTTAAGCAAGTCAGCCATATCAGCCTTGTTTTTTTAAAGGCGGTAAATGAAGCTAAATGAACTATTTTGCTGCCAGACAAGGCTCCGCTGATAGCCAGGTCTAGCAGTGGTAAGGTGTTGGGACTCTGCTGTTGTGACAGCTTTATGTAGGCCCTAACAGTTTGTGGGAACCGTTTGTCACCTTTATAGTGCAATTAATATATTATTTAGTGTTATGTTGTGTAGTTGCTTTGCTGGCATGCATCAAAACACATTTTGGGGGGTTTGCCCAACCAAGATTTACATGTTAAAATCGCCACTGGTATCAACCCACATAAAGTGTTGATGTCATGTTGTTGACAGTGCGCTCTTTAGACAGCTAAATGAGTGTGCCTGGTGGAACTGCTGTGGTTTCAGACGACCGCAGCCCTCTAATTACAGGCTAATTATATAAACAGCTGTCTGCTAACACCCCTCTCTTTATTACACAAAGAAACACACACACACACACACAGACACAAAGAGCAGTCATTATACTGCACAGTGTGTGTGTGTGTGTGTGTGTGTGTGTGTGTGTGTGTGTGTGTGTGTGTGTGTGTGTGTGTGTGTGTGTGTGTGTGTGTGTGTGTGTGTGTGTGTGTGTGTGTGTGTGTGTGTGTGTGTTCTTGCTGCCCTGAGGTAATTTCCAGTGCATCATACACATTGACATGAGACTGAATGGTGTTGTTAAGAACAGAAGCTGTTCAGGCTGCGTGAGGAGCAGGGTGCTTGGCACATGGCACTGACATCTTTATGGTAGTCTTCTCACGTCTCACTGACAAGCCATGCAAATGATCTATGCACCAATGTGTAGATCCACCTTTCTTCTGCTGTGTGTGTATGAATGCATGTGTTTGTGCGCACGTGTGTGAATGAGAGAGAGATTGTATTTTGTATGATTGAGCTTTAGTATGCACACCGTAGAGGGCCTTGTTCATTTCCCAGTGATTTTAAGAGAAGTACTGTCTCATCAAGGCTCTTTATAGAAGCCTGTATCTGTTATTCACCGTGTTTAGCATTGCATTTAATAGATGCCAGGATGAAAGGGTGCCCGCAGTGATCGCTGCAGGATTCAGTCAGAGCTACTTTGGAGGACTATTGAGTGGTTTCACCTGAGCTGAACACAACAGGCTGGTAAATAGTCAGTGCTAGGATAGGCTACGCTAGCCGTGGTATAAAGGTACCTCTCAGGCTGGTAACGCTAGGCTAGTCTAAATGATGTAGCATACGAGGCACCTCTCTGAGCTCACAACTCCCAGAGGGGAACAGCTGTCTCCCTCCTCACGTTTAGACTCCACAGCCTGTTCCTTCTCCTGGGGCTTCCATGACACCTGCTTACCGCAGGCTCAGACTCCATACTTTACTCTGCTGTGGAAGGAGAACAGTCATTTCCCACATATATTGGTTTCTAGAGGTGTTTGGTCCACTGAAGGCGACTGGTGACCTTTTCTGTCTGTGTCTAAAACACTACTACCTCTAGATAGCCTACAGAGAAATGAATAGCAAGTGTTTTCTGTCAAGGTCACACTTAAGATACATTTTGTGATGTATGTAGATATGCCTACAGGTTCACTTGCCCATATTGTAATGTTCATGCATGTTCTGTATTTCTCTGATACTGTGGACAGTGTGTATCTGCCTTTGCTTCAGCATGTTTATTTGCATGCATTTGTCTAAGTCCAGGTTGTCTCTCTGCTACAGTACTACTGCTGCTGCTGTTACCTCAGTACTACTGCTGCTGTTACCTCAGTACTGCTGCTGCTGCTGTTACCTCAGTACTACTGCTGCTGTTACCTCAGTACTGCTGCTGCTGTTACCTCAGTACTACTGCTGCTGTTACCTCAGTACTGCTGCTGCTGTTACCTCAGTACTGCTGCTGCTGTTACCTCAGTACTGCTGCTGCTGTTACCTCAGTACTGCTGCTGCTGTTACCTAGGTACTACTGCTGCTGCTGTTACCTAGGTACTACTGCTGCTGCTGTTACCTCAGTACTGCTGCTGCTGTTACCTCAGTACTGCTGCTGCTGTTACCTCAGTACTGCTGCTGCTGTTACCTAGGTACTACTGCTGCTGCTGTTACCTAGGTACTACTGCTGCTGCTGTTACCTAGGTACTACTGCTGCTGCTGTTACCTAGGTACTACTGCTGCTGCTGTTACCTAGGTACTACTGCTGCTGCTGTTACCTCAGTACTACTGCTGCTGTTACCTCAGTACTGCTGCTGCTGTTACCTCAGTACTGCTGCTGCTGTTACCTAGGTACTACTGCTGCTGCTGTTACCTAGGTACTACTACTGCTGCTGTTACCTAGGTACTACTGCTGCTGCTGTTACCTCAGTGCCAGTACCGCTGCTGCTGCTGTTACCTCAGTACTACTGCTGCTGCTGTTACCTCAGTACTACTCATGCTGTGTTACCTCAGTACTACTCATGCTGTGTTACCTCAGTACTACTGCTGCTGTTACCTTAGTATTGCTGCTGCTGTGTTACATTGGTACCACTGCTGCTGCTGTTACCTCAGTACTACTACTGCTGCTGCTGTTACCTCAGTACTACTACTGCTGCTGTGTTACCTCAGTACTACTGCTGCTGCTGTGTTACCTCAGTACTACTACTGCTGCTGTGTTACCTCAGTACTACTACTGCTGCTGTTACCTCAGTACTACTACTGCTGTTGTGTTACCTCAGTACTACTACTGCTGCTGTGTTACCTCAGTACTACTACTGCTGCTGTGTTACCTCAGTACTACTACTGCTGCTGTTTCCTCAGTGCTACTGCTGCTGTTACCTCAGTACTACTACTGCTGCTGTGCTACCTCAGTACTGCTGCTGTTACCTCAATACTGCTGCTGCTGTTACCTCAGTACTACTGCTGCTGTTACCTCAGTACTGCTGCTGCTGTTACCTCAGTACTGCTGCTGCTGTTACCTAGGTACTACTGCTGCTGCTGTTACCTAGGTACTACTGCTGCTGCTGTTACCTAGGTGCTACTGCTGCTGCTGTTACCTAGGTACTACTGCTGCTGCTGTTACCTAGGTGCTACTGCTGCTGCTGTTACCTAGGTACTACTGCTGCTGCTGTTACCTCAGTGCCAGTACCGCTGCTGCTGCTGTTACCTCAGTACTACTGCTGCTGCTGTTACCTCAGTACTACTCATGCTGTGTTACCTCAGTACTACTCATGCTGTGTTACCTCAGTACTACTGCTGCTGTTACCTTGGTATTGCTGCTGCTGTGTTACATTGGTACCACTGCTGCTGCTGTTACCTAGGTACTACTACTGCTGCTGTTACCTAGGTACTACTGCTGCTGCTGTTACCTCAGTGCCAGTACCGCTGCTGCTGCTGTTACCTCAGTACTACTGCTGCTGCTGTTACCTCAGTACTACTCATGCTGTGTTACCTCAGTACTACTCATGCTGTGTTACCTCAGTACTACTGCTGCTGTTACCTTAGTATTGCTGCTGCTGTGTTACATTGGTACCACTGCTGCTGCTGTTACCTCAGTACTACTACTGCTGCTGCTGTTACCTCAGTACTACTACTGCTGCTGTGTTACCTCAGTACTACTGCTGCTGCTGTGTTACCTCAGTACTACTACTGCTGCTGTGTTACCTCAGTACTACTACTGCTGCTGTTACCTCAGTACTACTACTGCTGTTGTGTTACCTCAGTACTACTACTGCTGCTGTGTTACCTCAGTACTACTACTGCTGCTGTGTTACCTCAGTACTACTACTGCTGCTGTTTCCTCAGTGCTACTGCTGCTGTTACCTCAGTACTACTACTGCTGCTGTGCTACCTCAGTACTGCTGCTGTTACCTCAATACTGCTGCTGCTGTTACCTCAGTACTACTGCTGCTGTTACCTCAGTACTGCTGCTGCTGTTACCTCAGTACTGCTGCTGCTGTTACCTAGGTACTACTGCTGCTGCTGTTACCTAGGTACTACTGCTGCTGCTGTTACCTAGGTGCTACTGCTGCTGCTGTTACCTAGGTACTACTGCTGCTGCTGTTACCTCAGTGCCAGTACCGCTGCTGCTGCTGTTACCTCAGTACTACTGCTGCTGCTGTTACCTCAGTACTACTCATGCTGTGTTACCTCAGTACTACTCATGCTGTGTTACCTCAGTACTACTGCTGCTGTTACCTTGGTATTGCTGCTGCTGTGTTACATTGGTACCACTGCTGCTGCTGTTACCTCAGTACTACTACTGCTGCTGCTGTTACCTCAGTACTACTACTGCTGCTGTGTTACCTCAATACTACTGCTGCTGTGTTACCTCAATACTACTGCTGTTGTGTTACCTCAGTACTACTACTGCTGCTGTGTTACCTCAATACTACTGCTGCTGTGTTACCTCAGTACTACTACTGCTGCTGTGTTACCTCAATACTACTGCTGCTGTGTTACCTCAGTACTACTGCTGCTGCTGTGTTACCTCAGTACTACTACTGCTGCTGTGTTACCTCAGTACTACTACTGCTGCTGTGTTACCTCAGTACTACTACTGCTGCTGTTACCTCAGTACTACTACTGCTGTTGTGTTATCTCAGTACTACTACTGCTGCTGTGTTACCTCAGTACTACTACTGCTGCTGTGTTACCTCAGTACTACTACTGCTGCTGTTTCCTCAGTGCTACTGCTGCTGTTACATCAGTACTACTACTGCTGCTGTGCTACCTCAGTACTGCTGCTGTTACCTCAATACTACTGCTGCTGTGACCTCAGTACTACTGCTGCTGTTACCTCAGTACTACTGCTTCTGTTACCTCAGTACTACTGCTTCTGTTACCTCAGTACTACTGCTGCTGTTACCTCAGTACTACTGCTGCTGCTGTTACCTCAGTACTACTGCTGCTGCTGTTACCTCAGTACTACTACTGCTGCTGCTGTTACCTCAGTACCACTACTGCTGCTGTGGCCTAGGTACTACTACTGTTGCTGTGGCCTCAGTACTACTACTGCCTCTGGTACCTCAGTACTGATGCTGCTGCTGTTACCTCAGTACTACTGCTGCTGCTGGTACCTCAGTACTGCTGCTGCTGCTGGTACCTCAGTACTGCTGCTGCTGCTGGTACCTCAGTACTGCTGCTGCTGCTGGTACCTCAGTACTACTGCTGCTGTGTTACCTCAGTACTTCTGCTGCTGTATTACCTCAGTACCGCTGCTGCTGTGTTACCTCAGTACTACTGCTGCTGTGTTACCTCAGTACTTCTGCTGCTGTATTACCTCAGTACCGCTGCTGCTGTGTTACCTCAGTACTACTACTGCTTCTGTTACCTCAGTACTACTGCTGCTGCTGGTACCTCAGTACTGATGCTGCTGCTGTTACCTCAGTACTACTGCTGCTGCTGGTACCTCAGTACTGCTGCTGCTGCTGGTACCTCAGTACTGCTGCTGCTGCTGGTACCTCAGTGCCACTGCTGCTGTGTTACCACAGTACCGCTGCTGCTGTGTTACCTCAGTACCGCTGCTGCTGTGTCACCTCAGTACTGCTGCTGCTGTGTTACCTCAGTATTTCTGCTGCTGCTGTTATCTCAGTGCCACTGCTGCTGTGTTACCTCAGTACTACTACTACTGCTGTTACCTCAGTATTTCTGCTGCTGCTGTTGCCTCAGCACTACTGCTGCTGTGTTACCTCAGTACTTCTGCTGCTGTATTACCTCAGTACTACTGCTACTGTGTTACCTCAGTACTTCTGCTGCTGTATTACCTCAGTACTACTGCTACTGTGTTACCTCAGTACTACTGCTACTGTGTTACCTCAGTACTACTGCTGCTGTTACCTCAGTACTACTGCTACTGAGTTACCTCAGTACTACTGCTGCTGTTACCTCAGTACTACTGCTGCTGTTACCTCAGTACTACTGCTACTGTGTTACCTCAGTACTACTGCTACTGTGTTACCTCAGTACTACTGCTGCTGTTACCTCAGTACTACTGCTGCTGTTACCTCAGTACTACTGCTGCTGCTGTTACCTCAGTACTACTACTGCTGCTGTTACCTCAGTACTACTACTGCTGCTGTTACCTCAGCACTACTACTGCTGCTGTTACCTCAGTACTACTGCTACTGAGTTACCTCAGTACTACTGCTGCTGTTACCTCAGTACTACTGCTGCTGTTACCTCAGTACTACTGCTACTGTGTTACCTCAGTACTACTGCTACTGTGTTACCTCAGTACTACTGCTGCTGTTACCTCAGTACTACTGCTACTGTGTTACCTCATTACCTCTGCTGCTGCTGTTACCTCAGTACTACTGCTGCTGCTGTTACCTCAGTACTACTACTGCTGCTGTTACCTCAGTACTACTACTGCTGCTGTTACCTCAGCACTACTACTGCTGCTGCTGTTACCTCAGCACTACTACTGCTGCTGTTACCTCAGTACTACTACTGCTGCTGTTACCTCAGCACTACTACTACTGCTGCTGTTACCTCAGTACTACTACTGCTGCTGTTACCTCAGCACTACTACTGCTGCTGCTGTTACCTCAGTACTGCTACTGCTGCTGTTACCTCAGCACTACTACTGCTGCTGTTACCTCAGCACTACTACTGCTGCTGCTGTTACCTCAGTACTACTACTGCTGCTGTTACCTCAGCACTACTACTGCTGCTGCTGTTACCTCAGTACTACTACTGCTGCTGTTACCTCAGTACTACTGCTGTTGCTGTTACCTCAGCACTACTACTGCTGCTGCTGTTACCTCAGCACTACTGCTGCTGCTGTTACCTCAGCACTACTACTGGTGCTGTTACCTCAGTACTACTGCTGCTGCTGTTACCTCAGTACTACTACTGCTGCTGTTACCTCAGCACTACTACTGCTGCTGATACCTCACTACTACTGCTGCTGCTGTTACCTCAGCACTACTACTGCTGCTGCTGTTACCTCAGCACTACTACTGCTGCTGCTGTTACCTCAGTACTACTGCTGCTGTGTTACCTCAGTACTGCTGCTGCTGTTACCTCAGTACTACTGCTGCTGTGTTACCTCAGTACTACTACTGCTGCTGTGTTACCTCAGTACTGCTGCTGCTGCTGCTGCTGTTACCTCAGTACTACTGCTGCTGCTGTGTTACCTCAGTACTGCTGCTGCTGCTGCTGTTACCTCACTACTACTGCTGCTGCTGTTACCTCAGCACTACTACTGCTGCTGCTGTTACCTCAGCACTACTACTGCTGCTGCTGTTACCTCAGTACTACTGCTGCTGTGTTACCTCAGTACTGCTGCTGCTGTTACCTCAGTACTACTGCTGTTGTGTTACCTCAGTACTACTACTGCTGCTGTGTTACCTCAGTACTGCTGCTGCTGCTGCTGTTACCTCAATACTACTGCTGCTGCTGCTGTGTTACCTCAGTACTACTGCTGCTGTGTTACCTCAGTACTGCTGCTGCTGTGTTACCTCAGTACTGCTGCTGCTGTTACCTCAGTACTACTGCTGCTGTGTTACCTCAATACTACTGCTGCTGTGTTACCTCAGCACTACTACTGCTGCTTTGTTACCTCAGCACTACTGCTGCTGTGTTACCTCAGTACTACTGCTGCTGTTACCTCAGTACTACTGCTGCTGTGTTACCTCAGTACTACTACTGCTGCTGCTGTTACCTCAGTACTACTACTGCTGCTGTGTTACCTCAGCACTACTGCTGCTGTGTTACCTCAGTACTATTGCTGCTGCTGTGTTACCTCAGTACTATTGCTGTAATACCTCACTACTACTGCAGCACTGACTGTCACTCTCTGTCCATATCTCCTGTCCTCCCTTTCTCCTTCTCCTCTCTTCCGCCCATCCCCCCCGTCCTCCTCACTTGTCAGGCGTGTCATGATAGCGCAGAGTGAGTGGGATGAGAAATGGCCTCATCCCACTAGAGAGAGATACTCCACACTGATCTCATCACTAGAGGACTGAACGCTGTAGTGACCTCCTCATACACCTCATTGATTCACACACACTCACACACAAACACACACACCACACACACACACACACACACACACACACACACACACACACACACACACACACACACACACACACACACACACACACACACACACACACACACACACACACACACACACACACACAACCACGGCTGTGTCATCCTTCACCAGCCCTGGGCCATAGAGAGGACACTCACCTGCTATTGTAGTGCACCTAACTGAAGACCTACTTTACCATCCTCCTCCTGGAAGTGGGTTATATGAAGGTCACATACTCAACAGCCCCACATGTAGAGGTGAAGTTTATAGGATGCAGCCTCTTCAGTCCTTAAGGGTCCTTACACAGTCCTCCAGTCCCCAAGGGTCAGCCCTGGTATCTTGTCCCCGTTCAAGTTTCCATCAGGAATCACACTGAACGAAGATCATATCTGTGTGCTGCTCATAGTAAGGAATGCTGTTTTAATGTTAGGTGAATGTTCAGTGACATTGTAAGTGAATCCACCTGCCCTCCATGTCTATCTACTGAAGTACGTGGCAGATTATTGTCCTTATCTGGTGTGTGTGTGAGTGTGCGTTTGTGTGTGAGAGAGTGAGAAAGAGAGTGAAAAAGTGCCGGATAGAGCGAGGGAGAGAAATAGAAAGAGGGAGTGTGGACAAATGAGTTCAGAGAAAGTGCTGACACCAGGGTTGTGCTTGCATTCTGTTTGTTTGTCCCATCATGCAACAGCGCAGTGTAAATACACAGTAATTACTGGCCACAGCTCATATTGTTTTAATTCAATCAGATGACAGCTGTTGGCACCATCACATTTAGCCCATGTTGTGGGCCAGACAGCTTCTTTTTTTTTCATGTGTCACGAGCAATGACGCAGGGTCACAGACGGGTCACGTGGTGCCAGTGAGGGGTATCTGCTCTGGGAGGAGGGCAGATTATTATTCACTGGGCTGTACAGTACAGAGCACACAGGATGGCATGGAGGAAAAAAATATTCTGCCCTGCGCTACCTGCAGCCACAGACAGGGGGAGCCGGTGGACTTTAGAATCCCACAATCTATTGGAAAGAGGGATCTTATTGTGATAGGTCCACACCGCCGGAGCCTGCTTCCTTTGTTGCCTCCCAACTGTCGCACCCCCCCCTTCCCTCTCTCCTCCTCTCTCTCACTCACTCACACACACACTCTCTCTTTCTCTCTCTCGTTCTTTCTCCTGCCTCATCTCCCCTTCCTCTCCCATCCGTGGATGAAATGAGCAGGACCAGGATAGGTGGTGTGGATCAGACAGATAGACACAGTGAGTGGGACTGGAGGAGAGGGGTTTCTTCACTGCTGTACTGACTGTGAGCCTGGAAGAGGCTGCTGCTGGCTGGGTTCTTTGTGGAGATATACGTACCTGTGGAGAACGGACACTGACACAGCTGGCTGCCAATAACACTCAACTGTGAGAGCCGCCGTGCAAGAGGTGCATTTTACTGTGTGTCGTTGGTGCATTTTACTGTGTGTCGTTGGTGCATTTTACTGTGTGTCTTTGGTGAATTTAGGTATGTGTGTGGAGGGGAAATTGTGTGTGTGTGTGTGTGTGTGTGTGTGTGTGTGTGTGTGTGTGTGTGTGTGTGTGTGTGTGTGTGTGTGTGTGTGTGTGTGTGTGTGTGTGTGTGTGTGTTTGCATTGAATGATGTATGTATCAGTCTGTTTTTTACTGTGTGGATTAACATGGCATAGCCTCTTTCTCATGCTGATGTCAATTGGCTGGTTGGGTTGTTTTGTTTCCTTGGCAGAACAGGATTTTATTTCTGACCCCATTCAGGCGTAGTCTTTGATTATAAAATCATGTTTAGGCTATTCATTTGTACAATGTTGTTGTGGTGCGAGAGAGAGAGAGGGAGAAAGGAGAATGCAGTAGATAAAACATTCCTCCGACGTTGTCGGCAGATAAACTTGTTCTTCAAAAGTAGGTTATTCATGAATTCATGTGACTTCTCGACGCTCATTATAAAACGCTCTCTGGCTGACACATTGAGATTGCGTTGTGTCTGTCAGTGCGCATGCTCTCCAACAGACGGAACGCTTGAATGTCGTTGCCTTGGGGTCTGAAAGATGAGATAGAGGACCTAAGCATTGCCAGGCATTGGGCCAAATTCCTGTCTTTTAGTGTCTGCTGAAGGTTAGGGGCACATTTCTTCTCTGGTTCCCTCTTAGCATTATCAAGGGAAATGACGAGTCCATTCAGTCATCCTGTTTCAGTGGGAATTCCATTGGTTTGAGGACGTGTGCCCTCTTGGTTGGCTTGAGATGGAGGATATTTCAAGAGGATATTGTAGGCACAGGAGGCTGTTGAGGGTAGGACGGCTCATAATAACATCTGGAACGGAGCGAATGGAATGGCATCAAACACATGGAAATATATCGCTCCAGCCATCACCACAAGCCTGTCCTCCCCAATTAAGGTGCCATTAAACCTCCTGTGGTTGCAGGCTATGTGTGTGGAGTGTGTGGATGTCAACACTGTATATGGTGTACGTGGGATTGTGTGATGGTACCATAGTGGAATATATGGGGTCAGACAGACAGGCAGAGCGAGACAGGCAGACAGACACAGTGAGTGGTAGTAGTACAAATGTGGTGTATCGGTGAGGCTTGTGTCCATTCCAGCCCTCTCTCTCGCTCTCTCTCTCCCTGGAGCTTTGCCGTTGCCTCCCTCTCTCCTTCCCCTTCGACCCCTCCCTCGTCCCCTTCGATGCCTCCCTCCATCCTGCTGAGGAGGCAAATTTAGAGTGGGCAAGCTTTAGCCCATTCATAATTGCGATGGGGGGGGTGTGGAAAAGGAGGGAGGGGGAGAGAAAGACCCCCCAGAGACCTCATTACGTATTTATGTCTAGATGTGTAGACATTTCTCTCAACACATGTTTGCCTCATTCACCAATTAACACCCTCACTCCCAATCCAACGGCTATGTTGACAGATGTTGAACCGATAGAACCATGCTTCTGTATCTGTATTGCTTGCTCTCTGGGGGCTTAGGCTGGGTTTCTGTAGAAGTACTTTGTGACAACTGCTGATGTAAAAATGGCTTTATAAATAAATGTGATTGATTGATTGATTGATTGATTGATTGATTGATTGATAGAGCTCACACTGGTCCATGCTTTGGTGTTTGTTTGCATAATATGCAAATATTGTCTATTGTGACATCATGGTTTTGACTGTTGAGTTTTTCCAGACCACAGGAAAAACGTATGGCTGGTCACGTGATCAGGACAAACTCCTGGCCCTGACCATGACACCTGCTCTTAGGCCTTACCGAGTTGTTATTGGTCTTTTCCTCCAGGGGGCGTCATAGACAAGGACCTGCGTCACTACCTCAACCTGCGCTTCCAGAAGGCCTCAGTGGACCACGAGCTCCAGCAGATCATTAGAGACAACCTCTACCTCCGCACCATACCCTGTGAGTAACCCCCCTGACCCAGTCCCCAATCTCTTACCTGGTGTCCCTCTCGCCCTCTCACAGGGAGATATTCTTCATCCACCCCAGCCTACCTGTCCAATAACACACGGAATCTTCCATGTTTCCTGGCCATGCCACCTGGAAAAACTAGCTGTGAGATATCCACAGATCTGGTTCAAATCTCACTTTCCAAACTTGGGAATAAGTCAAATAGATACACAACATGTAGATTCCCTCCAATCGTTGAAATACATTGGCATGTGAATCTGCTTCTTTTCCAGCAGCTACGGACTCTCTGTTGGTCTGGCTGGGTTCAGTAATGGATGATCTAGCTTCATGATTTGGCTGGAGGGATGAACCTGGCCTCCTGCAGCCGCCTGTCTCAGCGGAAGGTGGACTCAGATTGAACCTTGGCAGCGCAGTTCTGTAATCAGCACCTGAATTTCAGCAGGCAGGCGGGCACCGTGGTTAAGGCCTATTTATTGTAAAACCATGCCAGTTTTAGTCTCCCAGCTCAGTTGACTATCTAGCTAGCCCTCCAGCACGGCATTTGGAGAGCTTTGGTCTACTAATGGAATGTGTGTATGTGTGTAGCAGTGCTCCTACATAGCATTTAGACTGAAACAGTCAAAAGAGATTCAATACTTAGTCGTGTTTGTTATGTTTAATTGGCAACAATGCATATACAGTTGAAGTCGGAAGTTTACATACACTTCGGTTGGAATCATTAAAACTTGTTTTTCAACCACTCCATACATTTCTTGTTAACAAACTATAGTTTTGGCAAGTCGGTTAGGACATCTACTTTGTGCATGACACAAGTAATTTTTCCAACAATTGTTTACAGACAGATTATTTCACTTATAATTCACTGTATCACAATTCCAGTGGGTCAGAAGTTTACATACACTAAGTTGACTGTGCCTTTAAACAGCTTGGACAATTCCAGAAAATTATTTCATGGCTTTAGAAGCTTCTGATAGGCTAATTGACATCATTTGAGTCAATTGGAGGTGTACCTGTGGATATATTTCAAGGCCTACCTTCAAACTCAGTGCCTCTTTGATTGACATCATGGGAAAATCAAAAGAAATCAGCCAAGACCTCAGGAAAAAATTGTAGACCCCCACAAGTCTGGTTCATCCTTGGGAGCAATTTCCAAATGCCTGAAGGTACCACGTTCATCTGTACAAACAATAGTACGCAAGTATAAACAACATGGGCCCAAGCAGCCGTCATACCGCTCAGGAAAGAGACGCTTTCTGTCTCCTAGAGATGAACGTACTTTGGTGAGAAATGTGCAAATCAATCCCAGAACAACAGCAAAGGACCTTGTGAAGATGCTGGAGGAAACAGCTAAAAAAGTATCTATATCCACAGTTAAACGAGCCCTATATCAACATAATCTGAAAGAGCACTCAGCAAGGAAGAAGCCACTGCTCCCAAACCGCTATAAAAAATGCCAGACTACGGTTTGCAACTGGACATGAGGACAAAGATTGTACTTTTTGGAGAAATGTCCTCTGGTCTGATGAAACAAAAACAGAACTGGGAGGCTTGCAAGCCGAAGACACCATCCCAACCGTGAAGCACGGGGGTGACAGCATCATGTTGTGGGGGTGATTTGCTGCAGGAGGGAATGGTGCACTTCACAAAATAGATGGCATCATGAGGTAGGAAAATGATGTGGATATATTGAAGCAACATCTTAAGACCTCAGTCAGGAAGTTAAAGCTTGGTCGCAAATGGGTCTTCCAAATGGACAATGACCCCAAGCATACTTCCAAAATTGTGGCAAAATGGCTTAAGGACAAGAAAGTCAAGGTATTGGAGTGGCCATCACACAGCCCTGACCTCAATCCTATAGAAAATGTATGGGCAGAACTGAAAAGCGTGTGCGAGCAAGGAGGCCTACAAATCTGACTCAGTTACACCAGCTCTGTCAGGAGGAATGGGCTAAAATTCACCCAACTTATTGTGGGAAGCTTGTGGAAGGCTACCCAAAACATTTGACCCAAGTTAAACAGTTTAAAGGCAATGCTACCAAATACTAATTGAGTGTATGTAAACTTTTGACCCACTGGGAATGTGATGAAAGAAATAGAAGCTGAAATAAATCCTTATCTCTGCTATTATTCTGACATTTCACATTCTTAAAATGAAGTGGTGATTCTAACTGACCTAAGACAGGGTATTTTTACTAGGATTAAATGTCAGGAATTGTGAAAAACTGAGTTTAGATATATTTGGCTAAGGTGTATGTGTCACGCTCGTTATCCTCAAACTCCCTGTCATAAATCGACCAAGTTCCACAACTTTTAATTAAAGTGAAACCGAAACAATCAAAAAACAAACAGGTAAACAGCAAAGAATGTGACGCAACCGAGGTGCACATGAACAGACACGGAAAATAAATACCCACAAAACACAGGTGGGAAAAGGCTACCTAAGTATGGTTCTCAATCAGAGACAACGATAGACAGCTGCCTCTGATTGAGAACTACACCCAGCCAAACACATAGAAATAGAAAATCATAGGACATAGATCATAGACTGCCCACCCAAATCACACCCTGACCAAACCAAAATAGAGACATAAAACGATCTCTACGGTCAGGGCGTGACAGTATGTAAACTTCTGACTTCAACTGTAGATGAGTATTCTGTAGACACTGCATAAGGTTTCTCATCAAGGTTCTTGTCTCTCATGATGTTATGGAGGAGATTATGTTTAATCCATAACATCAAATTTGATTTGTCACATACACATGCTCAGCAGATGTTATTGCGGGTGTATCGAAATGCTTGTGTTTCTAGTTCCAACAGTGCAGTTATATCTAACAAGTAATGTCTAACAATTGCACAACAATACACACACTACACGCACATTTAAAGTAAAATAGCTGACGAGCAATGTCGGAGCACCATAGACTAAAATACAGTAGAATAGAATACTGTATATACATACTGAATGAGATGAGAAGTGCAAAATATGTAAATATTATTAAAGTGACTAGTGTTCCAATTATTAAAGTGGCCAGTGATTTCAAGTATATGTAAATTGGGCAGCAGTCTCAAATGTGCTAGTGATGGCTATTTAACAGTCTGATGGCATTGGAATAGAAGCTGTTTTTCAGTCTCTCGGTGCCAGCTTTGATGCACCTGTACTGACCTCGCCTTCTGGATGATAGCGGGGTGAACAGGCAGTGGCTCGGGTGGTTGTTGTCCTTGATGATCTTTTTGGCCTTCCTGTGACATCGGGTGCTGCAGGTGTCCTGGGGGGCAGGTAGTGCACCCCCGGTGATGCATTGGGCAAACCGCACCACCTTCTGGAGAGCCCTGCGGTTGTGGGCGCTACAGTTACCGTACCAGGCGGTGATACAGCCCGACAGGATGCTCTCAATTGTGCATCTGTAAAAGTTTGTGAGTGTTTTAAGTGCCAAGCCAAATTTCTTCAGTCGCCTGAGGTTGAAGTGGCACTGTTGGGTGGACCATTTCAGTTTGTCAGTGATGTGTGTTCACTCGTTTAATGGTCCTCATGATATTTGTCTGTACAACATTTGCTCTCAAATGTCATCTTAGGTGATATTAGCTGGAAGTGTGTTTGTGTGTGCGTGCGTGCATCCTCATGCATTTTTGTGTGTGTGGGTCTGCTTGTGTGTGTGGGTCTGCTTGTGTGTGGGGGTCTGCGTGTGTGTGTGTCTGCTTGTGTGTGTGGGGGTCTGCTTGTGTGTGTGGGTGCATCTGTGCGTGTGTGCGTTCATAATGTATTACCCTAGCCATGCCGTTCCAGCCCATCTGTCTGTATCCATAATGGAGAGACATTCTTCAAGGCACGTCAGGGAGATTTCATTAGGCCCATTTTGACTCTCCTCTGTGGACAGGGAAATGAGAGGTACAAGAAGGCCTATTTGTTAGAGGCGGGCACCAGTGTTATTCTCCCATAACTCCATGAGGTGGGTTTGTGGAGGGAGGGAGGGGGAATGAAAGAGAGAGCACTGGCAGTGGATGATCAGAGGAAGTGTGAGTCATTATTCCCGCAGCACAGGAGCTGCATGGCCTTGGACTTCCATTGACTGAAGCGTGTGGTGCTAGGAGAGAGAGAGATGGACATATGAGAGACAGAGGAGGGACAGGCCCAGTGGAAGTGGGTGGGAAAGGAGAGAAAAGATCGATGACGCACCTCATGGGATGAGAGTGAGAGACCAAGAGACCTGTTACTAACAACCTCACCCAAACTTGTAAAAATAGACAAGATCCTGCAACCACGGAGTGGTAAATACCTGTCTATTTATGGAAAAATTGCTCTGATTACCTCCTTAGTCATATCTCAGTTTACTCACTTACTTATGGCGCTGCCTACTCCTGATGATTCGTTTTTCAAATCATATGAGCAAAAAACATTTCGCTTTATCTGGGACGCTAAACCAGACAAAATAAAACGAGCCTATCTATATAATGAATATGAATTGGGTGGGTTGAGATCATTAACTTCTTCTGGCTGCAAGCCCGAGGCCGGCCACAATATGACAACAGCCACTTCAAGTGCAGGGCGCGAAATTCAAAATATATTTTTTTTAGAAATATTTAACTTTCACACATTAACAAGTCCAATACAGCAAATGAAAGGTACACATCTTGTGAATCCAGCCAACATGTCCGATTTTTAAAATGTTTTACAGCGAAAACAGCACGTATATTTATGTTAGCTCACCACCAAATACAAAAAAGGACAGACATTTTTCACAGCACAGGTAGCATGCACAAAGCCAACCTAACTAACCAAGAACCAACCAAACTAACCAACAAACAACTTCATCAGATGACAGTCTTATAACATGTTATTCAATAAATCTATGTTTTGTTCGAAAAATGTGCATATTTCAGGTATAAATCATAGTTTACATTGCAGCTACAATCAGAATTTGCACCGAAAGCAGACAGAATAATTACAGACACCAACGTCAAATACCTAAATACTCATCATAAAACATTTCTGAAAAATACATAGTGTACAGCAAATGAAAGACAGGCATCTTGTGATTCCAGCCAACATTTCCAATTTATTAAGTGTTTTACAGCAAAAACACAATATAGCGTTATATTAGCTTACCACAATAGCCAGAAACACAAGCCATTCCACCAGTAGCAAAAGTTAGCGATCGTAACAAACCAGCAAAAGATATATAATTTTTGACTAACCTTGATAAGCTTCATCAAATGACAGTCCTATAACATCAGGTTATACATACACTTATGTTTTGTTCGAAAATGTGCATATTTAGAGCTGAAATCCGTGGTTATACATTGTGCTAACGTAGCTACTTTTTCCCACAACGTCCGGATATTTTTCTGACACACATATTCTGACCAAATTCAATTATTCAATATTCATAAACATAACTAAAAAATACATGTTGTATAGGAAATGATAGATACACTAGTTCTTAATGCAATCGGCGTGTTAGAATTCTAAAAATAACTTCATTACGACATCCAGCTTAGGTATAGCGAGAGAGTACCCAAAAGCTGGGCGCAAACGACTAGCACAACATTTTCGACAGATATATGAAATAGCATCATAAAATGGGTCCTACTTTTGCTGATCTTTCATCAGAATGTTGTACAAGGGGTCCTTTGTCGGGAACAATCGTTGTTTGGATTTAGAACGGCCTTTTTCCCTCTCGATTTAGCAAGCACACTTGCCAAGTGGAGCGAATCTCTCCATGTCAACAAACGGAAGAGAACGGAACACGGCAAAACTCCCGAAAAAATTTCAATAATCTGATTAAACTATATTGAAAAAACATACTTTACGATGATATTGTCACATGTATCAAATAAAATCAAAGCCGGAGATATTAGTCGTCCATAACGACAGCTTATCAGAAGGCAAATCCAGGTCCCTTGACGCTCTCTCCAGAAAATAGGAAACTGGTGACACGTCATACAAAGAGCTATTATACGAGCCCAGATCAAGTTACACACTCCATTTCTTCTCTCACTCCTTGTCGACATCTAGTGGAAGACGTATGAAGTGCATCTAAACGAATAAATATCAAGGACTTTAATAGGCAGCCCCTAGAAGAGAGCATCGATTTCAGATTTTCCACTTCCTGTCAGGAAGTTTGCTGCAAAAGGAGTTCTGTTTTACTCACAGATATAATTCAAACTCTCTAGGTTTTAGAAACTAGAGAGTGTTTTCTATCCAATAGTAATAATAATATGCATATTGTACAAGCAAGAATTGAGTACGAGGACGTTTGAAATGGGCACCTTTTATCCGGCTACTCAATACTGCCCCTGCAGCCCAAACAGGTTAAATATAAAAGCCCTAAACCTCTCTCTAAAAAGCTTCACTCATTCAAAAGTGTTATTTGAACCCTAAATGGTTCTCAAGTAGATTACTAAGATAAGCTCATCCATTGTTTAAAAATGGCCTTTTTGCCTTTGTGCAGATTTCCATGTCTCATTTTCGATTAATTGAAAATGATACTTTTTCCAAAGTATCTGTCTTTTTCAAACAAGCATTGCAGAGCTGGCTACAATTTCAATTTCATCCCCCTGAAACAATAGAACAAATATTACAACAAATATTATGGCTGACCTCAAATGTGGTGGTTGATAAAATACCTGTATTTATGGGAAAGATGTTTGAAAAGGGTATTTTGTTCTTAAATTATATTGTAAATTGTAATGGTAGAGTTATGTCCTTCATGGAGTTATCAGAATTGTTCAGGAAGGTCTGCTCAATCAATAGTACAACCAATTGATTACAGCATTGCCCCAAAAATGGAGGAGGCGGGTGGCAGCGGGGGGAGGTAGGGAACTGGTCTGTCTGCCCAATATAAAGGATCAAAACTGGCGGAGGAATAAAAATAGCATAAATAGGAAAGTATACCAGTTTCATTTGAGGACCAGGATGTTGACAACTGTGCCATACAGATTGCAAAATAGTTGGGAAGAGATTTTTGATGTACCGATTCCATGGTCAGGGTGTATGAGTTGATATATAAAACAACGCAAGATTCAAGACTTCGTGCTTTTCAGCTAAAATTAGTATATAGAATTCTTGCCACCAACAAAATGTTGAATATTTAGGGCATAAAATGATCAAAGCTCTGCAGATTTTGTTGTGAGGACACAGAATCAATAGACCATTTATTTTGGTATTGCCCTCAGGTAGCCTGTTTCTGGTCTCAGGTTCTGGTCTCAGGTTCAGGAATGGCTGAAAATGCATAGCATTGATCTAAAATTTACCCTAGAAATAGTACTGTTAGGAGATCTGGAGAGACCGGGTCAGTCAATTACTAATATACTAATACTCTTAGTAAAAGTATTTATCTTCAACACGCAATCTGTAGATTCTATTCGATTAGATAGATTGAAATTGTACGTTAAACATCATAGCATAGTTGAAAGATATGTGTTTCGTAGAAACACAAAGTGGGTGGCCAACAGAGATATATGGGATGGGCTGAGGGAAGCTGAGGGTTGGTATGTGGAATTGGAGACAAGTGGGAGTGGAGTTGCTGTGTGAGAGAGAGAATGATGGTCAAAAGATAAAGGGGAAAAAAGTCAAAATAAAACATGATAAAAGTACATTTGAATGACACTAAGTGGCAGTGTTTTTACAACTAATGCCGGTTTGCCTGAGGCTGATGCTGTGCAGGTGTTTGTACACATGCATATACACACACTCTCATTCAAATAAACACATACAAGAACACACACATACATGTAATAGTGCCAGACATGCACACAAACATATAAAATAGGCATTGCTGTTATGATTTCAGTTGTCCTTGATGTCCTTTGTTTTAAATGTATTATATTTTTTAATTGTTGTTTGCTGTTTTCTTCTGTATTTTCCTTTCTTCTCTTTAGTTCATTCTCTTGGTTGTTGGTGCATTGGGGGGTTCTTGGGATGGACTGTGGGAGGGGTCTCGAATGGTTGAGGGACAGCTATTTGGGAACTGTGGGGGGGATCTTGGAGGGTTCGGGTTTCACAAGATTGTAATCATAAAAAAGGAAACTATGACATATATTTTATATCACTATCATGCACACGTACCCTCACACAAGGATAGCTCTGTTGCGGAAAGACTGATACATGTTTGATAGTGTCTTGATGCTGTATTGTTTTGTCCTTCATGTTCTAATACTTTAATTTGACCCCTTCCTTGTCTTTTTTGTAATAAATAATTATATATTTTTAAAACAACCTCACTAATACGCATACAGTGCCTTGCAAAAGTATTCATCCCCGTTGTGGCGTTTTCCCATTTTGTTGCATTACAACCTGGAATTTAAATTGATTTTTATTTGGAATTCATGTAATGGATATACACAAAATAGTCTAAATTGGTGAAGTGAAATAAAATAAAGACTTTTAATCAATAAAATGAAAAATTCAAAACGGAAAAGTGATGCGTGCATATGTATTCACCCCCTTTGCTATGAAGCCCCTAAATAAGATCTGGTGCAACCAATTACTTTCAGAAATCACATAATTAGTTAGATTGCACACAGGTGGACTTTATTTAAGTGTCACATGATCTGTCACATGATCTCAGTATATATACACCTATTCTGAAAGGCCCCAGTGTCTGCAACACCACTAAGTAAGGGGCACCACCAAGTAAGCCATGAAGACCAAGGAACTCTCCAAACAGGTCAGGGACAAAGTTGTGGAGAAGTACAGATTGGGTTGGGTTCTAAAAACATATCCGAAACTATGAACATCCCACAGAGCACCATTAAATCCATAATAAAAAAATTGAAAGAATATGGCACCATAACAAACCTGCCGAGAAGGCCGCCCACCAAAACTCACGGACCAGGCAAGGAGGGCATTAATCAGAGAGGCAACAAAGAGACCAAAGATAACCCTGAAGGAGCTGCAATCTCTATAGCGGAGATTGGAGTATCTATCCATAGGACCACTTTAAGTCGTACA